>NC_056726.1:960532379-960674879 GCF_019279795.1 Protopterus annectens
TTTGCATCTTACATTACTGTTTCTGCACGTTGCACCTACTATTGCCTGCAGTGCATCCTGCAGGCACATGGCATATGATGCATTTTGTCTGCCACCGCCGTTATGCTACCTCTGTACTTGGCTGTGCTATTTCGGTTCTTTGCTCTTGCATTTCTACTACATCCCCTACTATCTTTGCATTCCTATGCCTCCCCTTTCCCGTTTTGCGGGAGTCTGCATGTAGAGTTGTCAGCTGCCGCCGTTTGCCCTTCCTGGATTGATTGGTGTTGATTGCTCATTACGGCTCCAATTACACTGCTTCCGCATTTCCTCATATTCTCCGCATTACCTTCCTATATCCGTGGTTGTTGACGGGGAGCCGTCACATGACTGGGTTGGGGAACGTAGTCATCCTCGTGCACATGCATCTGTGCGCGCATTATGTACTCTCAGCGCATCTATTTCCTCACACGCCGTCCTGCTGCTGTGATGTGCATTGTACAGCCCATGTTTGCTGGCCTCCAATGTGCTTCCTCCTACAGTGGCACACCCTCTGCGATTGACATGTATTCCGTGTAGGCCACTCGGTATACTACCGCTGCGCTTGCTCCATCCTTACACCGGCGCCGGTTTGGCGATTCACTATTATCTGCCTCATTTGCATGGCATTGACTGCTAATACATGGTTATGGCACCGAACACTGCCGCCACTCCTTGACAACCCTTGCGCTGGGGTTGAGGCTTTCCATACATACTATGGTGTGTGGTGGCTGTGCAGCTGATGTGTATTATACTGCTCTTTTAGGACATTGTCATATTATTTCATTGTTTTGCACCTTCTGTGCACATATCCGGGGTTCTGCTGTGGGTTCTGCCGTCATAACATTTATGTCATTATTTACATTTTGTGCATGTTTTCTTTGGACATTCTCGGTGCCTTTCGCCATTGGCATATTGCACCTGTATGATACCTGACGTTGACAGCCTTCCATTACTCCTTGGTCATGTTTGGGTAAATGTAAACCGTTTTTCTTGGTTTACATTGCCGTGCCCTTACGCTACGCCTGCGCCACTTCGTGGATCGCTATTTGCCTTCATTTGCATGGTGCAATACCGCACACAGTGTGTTTAGCATACCTACGCCGGGGGCGGCACAGGTCTGGCGCACACCGGTAGTGCACGTGGGATTGGTTCATACCTGAATCGCTCGGTGGCCATATTTGGCTTTATAATGCCGACGCTATGTGGGCGCCTGGCGCAAGGTTCATGAATCCCGGGGATTATATATCTTAACTATAATAAGAATTTCGTTTTTAGCACCTGCATTACAATGTTTACACAGCTTTGATGCCAATGAACTATTGTTTCAGGTTTAGACTTTACATGGTCTACAAAATAGTTGTTCTGATCTGCAATTCTTTGTTTTATTGTATTAGAGAGATGAAAGAGCTTACAAGTAAACTCTTCATTACTTTTAATTATGTTTTTGTCTGAGTATTTACAACAGCATTTGCTTTTTGTTTTTCTTTCTTTTTCTTTTTTTCTTATTTATTTACTTTTTGATATATTGAACAGTATGGGAAACTTTTCTACAGTATTTTAAAAGTATAATGTGTATTTAGTAATGTTAAAGGTATGATATGTGGATCCAAACATAAGCTTGTTTCAGCCATTTTATAAATAAATTAAAAAAAAAATATATATATATATATATATATATATATATATATATATATATATATATATATATATATATATATAAAATGCCTCTTTTAATTGTGTAAAAGTGTTTATATACTACGAAAAGTAGAACAGAAACTTTTGTTTTATTTTGCCAAGAAAAAGATGACTGCAAACAACCCACCAGATAAATGCTCCGTTATACAAATAGTATAGAAAAAAATGTCCAGGATTATAACTGCTTCATTATAGCTGTTATAACCCTGGACAGTTTGTTTTATTTTAACTTTTGCTTGTACATTTGTTTATGCCATCAGCCTTGGTGGTCGGACTGTTATTTTATTTCTTTATAAAATATTTATTTTGCAGTTTTGTCTCTAGAAGGCTGAGTAAAAATCAGCACTAACCACATAAACCACATTTCCAGTGGAACATGTATATTTTTAATACTCTCAAAGGTGTAGTGAAAGGAATTGCTAGTAGGGCTAGCATTTAACTTGCAGTGAAGTAAGGTACTAGGCAATGTAAAAAAAAAAAAGAGAGAGAGAGAGAGAGAACTGTGTGTTTGTGACTTAAACAATCATAGTTCCTCAGAAGTTGTATGGCTATTTACGTTTTTGGGTTGTACTTAATATAATCTTTTTGTTAGAAAGCTTCAAAATTTTAACAAAATTGACTTAAAATCTGGGTTGTTAGTTTGTCAAAGGGAAATATGAACGATATCAGTTTTACTGTGCATTGTGCAAAGTTCTTGCTCCTGCAGCGAAGTAATAGGACTTCTTCAGTGACTCAATTGGTGACCGGGTTGAATCCCATCTTTGGGGAATCCCTCTTAAAATAATGAATCTGCATGAGTGAACTTCAAGACTTTGCACTTTTTGCATCAAATGTGGTGGGTTCTTGTTCAGTGATGTGGTCATTGTATGCCTCTGTTTTTGCTAGAGCAATGTATTCACATCAGTCATTCAGTTTCTGCATTTATGAAGGGAAGGCTTTTATCTCATATGCTAGCATATATAAGTCAACTTGTATAGCTTTAATGTCCTCTGACAACAGAGCAACAGTGATTTGCTATGTAAAGGTTAGGTCATTTTGACACTAACACTGTTTCAGTTGACTGTAATCTCACCAGTTTTTTTGGATGATTTTTATTCAGGTACACTGATTTATGCTCATGTCCCATGAGTCATGATGTATATTTTTATTCAGGTACACTGATTTATGCTCATGTCCCATGAGTCATGATGTATGTGGCACTACTTGTTGTTTAGTAGGATAGTAGGAAATGGAAGTGTGAAGTATACGGCTGCCACCTTTTCAAATGCCCAAAGTGAGCCATTTTTTGTAGAAAGGTGAGATTTTGCAGGACAAAATATAGCCACAGCCAGTACAAAGGACAGAACTTCACTTTTTTTGCCAAAGAAAATCTTATTCTTGTAGCATTTGACTTGCTTATGCTATTTCATATAACAGGTGTTTCAGATACAATGTAACTGTTTTATGCTCTCTTCTGTATGTACCCCACCAGACACCTACAGGAACTGTAGAGACTACAGAGGTTTCTTATCAAGAGAATTCAGAGCCTCCGAAACATGAAAGACATACAAAGACTGAAAGCCCTTTCACTGTACTCTGTATCATACAGGCTGCTGAAAGGTGACCAGTGCCTGGCCTACAGAGCAGTCTAGGATGCTGCCCTAATGGAAACGCTGCACATCTGCAAGTCAAATGGGACAAAGGTCACTCAATCCAGGGATCTCAGCCTAGCCTGCGACATTAACAGAACATGGTGGAGAGACAGATATATCTCCCAGTGATTGCAGCTCCTCTGGAATAAGCTCCCACTCCATGTGAAACAGAGCTCCTTAATGACCCTATTCAAGCGCAAACTTGACAACTGGATGGGTGACCATAGATGCATCGTGGGGGTGGCACCTACATTCCTCATGGACAGGGGCAGTCAATACTGACCACAGAATCACTCTGCTAATAATGTCCATCTACCCATGGTCAATACTTGTGTTTTTACATGGCTAGGCTTGTAAATGCCATAGTGCCATCAGCCTAGTAACTTCCTATGAACCTATGAACCTGTTAAACAAAACTTAACCCTAGTGAAGTATACTGTTCTTATTGCCCTTTACTTTATAAAGTTAGACTAACTTCTGGTCACATATATTATTAAAGTAGAACTATAGAAAGATTCCTTATCAGTAACTCCATGTGGTGTGGTTGCTGAAGGCTGTCTGTTCTGAAAACTAAGAAAGTGCTCCTCTTTCTAAGAATCTGCTATGATTTTTGAAGGTTACTACTATGATTCTAAATATTCATAGCTAACAGGTATGAGGAAAAAGCATACATCTTACGTTGCTGTTTCTTCCTCCCTTAGTTCTACCTTCCATATAAATTATATCCTGAGCAAAAGATGCTTCCAGGAACTTTGAACGGAGGCTAGAATTTTCCATAAACTTCAAATGCTATGAGCTATGGACATCAGATATCAGGCATCCAGGGCATTTTCCTTCTTTTTAATGGTGTCCTGACAAGAACAATAACATCATTACTACAATCTACAAGTTCTACTGTCCATCTTAACAGGTCTCCTACTTTAGTTGAGGAGATGGTGCCACAACACAACAACAGCACTAAAATATGACTTATACCCCAAATATTGTATCGTGTACTTGCATCCCCTGCTTGTTTACTTTTCTGTGTTTGATAACTGTTGTTCCTGTGATATTTTGTCATTCTATTTTATGCAGTTGAAGTGTTAAATTAAACTTTATCATACTAGGTGACTTCAAAAGACAGGTTTTATGCATTTTGGTCTACCACATCTGCTCATATTTTCTGATGTAAGCGACATGAGCTGAATTTAATGAACTGGAGATTTTGTTTGGGCTGATATGACTTCTCCTTTTGAATTATACATCAAGAAAGGCTAGTGAATTTCCTGGAGCTGCATAATATAACCATACATTTTAGTGTCACTTAGAGTTACAGTATCCAGCTGTTTTGTGGTTGTAACCTGGCAAAACATGTACATCTCCTTTTACCTCACACAAAAGAATTTTTCCATTTTCGTACACATGTAAACACAAATTAAACAGATAATGAAATGTGACATTTTTCATTCTTATTCTTTTGTATTGCTACATTTCTTTGAAAGCTTTGTTATATATATATATATATATATATATATATATATATATATATATATATATATATATATATATATATATATTAATTATAGACATATACATGCCTAGCATAAATATATATATTCCTTTTTCTGAAGCAAAAATAAATTACTTTATATTATAAAAAATTGTGATACAGTTCATTGAAGTATACAGATTTTTATACTGTCTCTTTGATAATGTCTGTCCATCATTTTTGTCACTCTCTATTTTTTAAATTTGTTTCTGAGTAGTGTCCTACATTCCTATTGCAAGTGGGGAGAGTTATGTGTTATATGATATTCACATTTTATGCTAATTAGATGTCCAGAGTTTTAGCTGGATGTTCCTATTTTTCATAGGGTTTTGTTCCTGTTTTCATTGTTTACAGGTTGAGAGGTATCAGGTAGAGGCAATCAAACCTTACACTATTTAGTACAGGAAGCAACTTGTTGACAAATTAGAACCTTAATTCTCTGTTCTAATATGTTAGAAGTTGATTCATACCAGCCAATCAAATCTGTTTGTTTTTGGGAGTAAATTGAAGTACTCAAACAAAACCTATGCAGACGTGGGGTGGACATGCAAACTCCACATTGAAAGTGGGTGGGGGTCAAGACTTATTGCTGGACACTGAGGCTGTGATGCAGAGATCTTAACCACTGGATCACAATGCTACCTACTTTCCATAGATGATCACTTTAACTAAAGGACACCTTTTCAAGTTTAAACAGGAAATTTCTTTATAAGGCAAATTGAATAACAGTTCCTCAGACTCAGGTGCAACAGGAATCATTGCCCTACTCTAAACTGTCTCTTTCCTGCCTAAGGCAGTAAATAATATAATATGAAAAAACACTGATGGCGGGAGGTTTATGTTTATAAACAAACATTGGTTTATGCTACTTCCTGCTGAGATTGGAGTTATACTTAGTAAAAGTTTATTTTCTAGGGTGTCCTTGGAAGAGCAACTCAGAATTACAGACTTTTTTTGTAGTGAGCAAATAGTGCAAGAAATACCAAAGGAATACGCAAGAAGAGACATATAAAGGTAGCTGTGCATATTTACAAAATAAAATAATTTAAAAAAACGACATTCTTAGATGCACAAGATGAATTACTACAAGATTTATTTTATTTTATTTATTTTATTTTACATTTGTTTACCCGGAAAGTCCGACTGGACACAGGTCCATTTTCAGAGGAGACCCAGGGAGAAAAGCTCCAAAAGAGATATTATATGTGTAAGTTTAGCAAACAATAAGTAAAAATTCAAAGACACAGAAGATAATAATAAAAAGCTCAGTGCAGTAGAATCAATGTTCAAACACATACATAATTTTGTGATAAAAACATACATTGGTAATTGTTACTGACAATCGTTAGTATTGGTAGACTATATGATAAATACGTCCTGGACCTACACAATAATTATCTACAGGTTTGACATACTATAAGTTAGCATAACAGATCAAGGAACAAAACTACATTACATGAGCAGTTAATATTGTTGTAATGAACTCAGATAGTTAGATATTTGGAGTTTGTGAAGAGAATTTATATTTGTATTTGTGTTTGTGTTTGTATTTGTGACTCTCATGCTTAATGTCTATCAATTATTTGAAACTATCTGTACTCTATCTTTATTTCTGTTTTTTTAAACTGATCTTGTTGGAGATTTTCTCCCTGGGCCTCCAGTGAAAATGGGCTTATGCTCAGATGGACATACCCGGTTAACAAATGTCAAAAGAAATAATAAAATAAATAAAATAAAACCAATAAACAATCACATAGCCTACCTAGACTTAGTCATGGCTTTTGGCACTATACTCCACTCAGGCATCACTGACAAACTCACTCAGCTTGGTATAAACCTTATATCATTAGGTGGGTTGCCAACTGGCTCACTGATAAAACCCATACAGTCCAAATAGGGGACTCAACCTCCAACAGCAGACCCATAACCAGTGGTATTCCACAGGGATCAGTCCTGGGACCTCTGATCTCTGAAGTACATGCAAAAACTAAAGGTCTGTGGCTGACAAATTTTGCTGATGACTGCAAACTGGGAGCAGTCATAGAATCTCCAAACAATGTCAACATCCTACTAGAGGGTCTTATACAAATAAATGATTGGTTCCAAAGTCATGGCCTTAAACTCAATGCAAAAAAAAGTATTATCATCCCTTTTGGTAAGGGTGATATTTCTGCTAACCACCACATTAATAGCAACACCCTAAGTATGCACTCAGTGGTAAGAGACCTGGGCACACAAGTTGACAATAACCTTACCTTTGATCACCAGGTCTCCACAGTGGTAAGAAGGGCATTCTATATTGCTCATCTCATAAGTAAGGGCATTGCCTCTGAAAAAAAGAAGTTAGAACCCCCTGTACTCTTCTGTCATCAGGCCAATAATTGAGCACAATGCCATTTTTGACATGTACCTTTCCAAGCACCTGCACCAGTTGGATAGACCACAAAAGTTCCTCACAAAGATAATTCAAGGTATTTAGCATCTGTCCTATGTGGATCAGCTGAAATCATGGTCATGTTATTCTGTTTCATACAGACTACTCAGAAGCCATTTCTGCCTTGCATATAAGGCAGTCTTTGACCCTGCTTTATTGGAAATGCTGCACATCCATAAGTCAAATGGCACACGGGTTACTTGCTCTAAAGACCACAACCTGGTATGTGACATTAATAGAACCTGCTGGAGGGACAGATTTGTCTCCCAGAGGTTACCACACCTTTGAAACAGACTCCCACTTCATGTCAAATAGAGTACCTTATTGGCCTTCTCCAAATGCAATCTAGACGATTGGGTGGGTAATTGTAAATTCACCCTGAAGGTTCCACCTGTATCTCTCTTGGACAGGGGCAGTAGGTGCTGATTGTGGAACCAAGGGTAACATGGCTAGGCTTGTAAAGGCACTAGGGCCATTAGCTTAGTAACTTCCTATGATCTTACAATTGCTTTAGTTTTTTTATTAGCTTACTTCCATCATGCATAAACACACACTCAAAGCCCATTACAAATATCCAAAGAAAAGCAGCGTTATGCCTGTCTCTTCATCCTACACATTTTTTTTTAATTTAATTACTTGTTAAATGAGTTAGAGAAAATTTGCACTTAAGACCATTTTGAGGCATGTCCTGACTAGAAGGTAACATAAATGCAATTGGGTTGGGAGGGTGGCCTAATGGTTAAAGTGCTTGCCTTGCACACACAAGGTGTAGGGTTTGAGTCTCACAAGGGATAATTGGCTAGGCTTACAATGGCTCATAAGGGCAGTTAGCCTAGTACTAACCTATGAAAATAAGTAGATTGGCAGTTTAGAATAGCCAGTTCAACCAGCTTGTTTTGGGAAATGGAAACTGTAGGCATAGAGAGAACATAAACATTTGACACAGATAGTAATTAATGGACAGAACTGAACCCCAGATCTTGCAATTCTGATGCAGTGGTGTTAGTTAGTAAATTCCATTTTGTACTCAAACCGATATTGCTGACCTCCAACCCACACAGCCTTTAAAAAAACAAGCACTTTACTCAATTTGCTACTCCTCCCAGCACTTAATGTTTGTAACATTGTCTGCTGCTCAGTCAAAAAATATTAGAAATATTGCTTTGAATTTTTAATACTCTATGTAGATAAGATATAAACATGTTATTACAGGCATTAATTTAGATTGCTACATGTCTAATATGGCCAGATAAGGCCACGATTTTCTACTGACGCTCAGAAAAAAAAGGTACTCTGTAGAGTTAAAGAGTATGCCTGGCTACACCCTTGCTCTGATGTAGGAACCTTGTATACTTACAACTTTATGGATTTATGATGCTCATATACAAAAGTATAGGGCAGCTAATGACGTGTATCTGGGTAATGCAAGGTTTTGGCAGGACAGCCCCTTTGCTGACTTCTGTGGAATAATGCATTAACTTCCTTTTTTAACTATTACTGTAGCTGCCTGCTTACTTCATTAACAAATAATAAATAAATAACTGTACTACAATGAAGCAGACCACTGTGCTATTATGAAAGTAGAAAGTTTAATATAATGAAAATAACACAACCCCCCTCCCGCCTGTATGCACTTTTACTTACAGAGAAAGAATTAACACCAGTATTAGAGATTATCATTAAGTAACTACAACTGCCTTGAGTGCCTTTTTACATTTTCAGGTGTCACTTTTAATAACCCTTTTTTTCTTCAGATGCACTGTATATTTATTTAGAAGCCTGTATGACTCCACAGTTATTCTGTGAATAGCCTCTGGTCCATGAGCATGACGCTGCCCATGGTATCACATTTCATGCAGCCCTCCCAGAAATCGTAGCTTGATAATAAGCTAGGCAGATGTTAAATGAATGCTGAGTAAGGTAAACCTCCCTAGCCTCAGGGCAGCCAGCATTCAGGTGCATAACAGCACTGCCTTCTTCATACCAAAGGAACGTCTGGTCACAAGCAAAGTGTCTCCGAAGTCAAAAGGGGAGAGCAAGGGGTGGAGTGCTGAGCTCTGGCTCCCTGTAGGGTTTATACCGATCTAAAATATTCATTAAGGGAATTCTAAGGATGGTGTTTGTAAAGCTTGTCAATGGGGCAGATAGCAGGCAAGCTAAAGTCACACCCAGTCCCACAGAATATGCAAAATGCCTTTTCAACAGTTGTCTTTGTGTTTAAACAAGCTGGTTGAAAACTGTTCCCAGAATCAGCCCAAAGGACCAGGTTAATTCAAAAACACTGTTTGCTCTACAAATGCATAAAGAAAAGCATTCAGCGTCTAGACAAATGCCACCACAGAGTCAGTTCATGAGAAAGTGTTGTGCTTCAAAATGGGTGTTGGGAAGTTTATTTATTGGAGTCTGTTTAGATGTGCAAATCATGGGAATATAGAAAAGTTGACCCAGTAATGCTATATATTGAATATTCAACCTTGTGTTATGCATAGCAAATAATCATTTACAACATTCAGAAGTGCATTTGGTGGGATTTAAAATCATTGTTCTTTATCTAATTCTATAGATGGCCTTTTCTTTCTATGTATATTATCTTATAGGACTGGGCTGTATTCCTAATGTGCCTTAGCCACTAAATATAGTAATGAAAACTATGTAAACCATTGCATGCTTTCAATTATTACTTTTGTTTTGTTGTACTACTACAGTCTAAACTGTGTTGATCAACTGTACTGTGTACTTTAGTTTCTCTAAAAAATTCCACTGTTATTTCCTGGCTTTATTTTAAAGGTCAGAATATAACATGAATAGAAGGAATTACCAGAGTATTATGAAACAGCACAGACTTAAGTTAACTGATGCAAAAATAGATGACATTCAGAAAAAATAAAATCATGAGCACAAGCAAGTCAGTGTCAGTGCTGAGTGACACTATAAATTATTTCTTTATGGCTTTGTGAAAATGGCCTCTAATAACCTTACTGCATGGCTTATACTGACCATCACTAGTACCTGTAGCCTCCAAAACATATTAACTATAAAAGACAGCAAAGTTTAATTTTAAAGTATAGATATTGGCAAATGCATGGAACAAATCTTTCTCATTTTCTGGAAAAGCAGTATTATAACCTGGTTGGATGGATTGGAGACAAAGCCAGAGAGGCGAGATTGCATCGGTTTGGACATGTGCTGAGGAGGGATGCTGGGTATATTGACAGAAGGATGCTAAGGATGGAACTGCCAGGTAAAAGGATATGATGAAGGCCTAAGATAAGGTTTATGGATGTGGTCAAAGAGGACATGCAGGTGGCTGGTGTGACAGAGCAAGATGCAGAGGATAGAAAGAAATGAAAACAGATGATCTGCTGTGGTGACCCCTAACAGGAGCGCTGAAAGAAAAAGAAGAAGAAGCAGTATTATAACCTTCCAATGCAACATATCTGAGAAAAGGAGTAGACAAAGGATCTTATTCTTACTGCCAAAAAATAAGATATTTAATAGTTATCATCCAAGTTATAGCCAGCTCTAGACCCCCCCCCCTCCTCCATGACTCAGGACACCCACTCCTCCTACCTGGACCTACTTGACTCCATCAAGGTAACCCTAACACCCTGATCCTTGGTGACTTCAACTACACCACCATAGACTGGGTGAACTATTCCTGCACTAATGCACTCATCCAATGATTCCTTGACTTCATCAGTTCTAACGCACTAGATCAGCTGTTTTTATCCCCCACAAGTGGAAATAACATACTGGACTTGGTTCTCACCAACATGGGCGACTGCTGCACCACTCCCATAGTATGTTCAAACAATAATCCTCCCTAATCTCTTTCCTCAATACCCAACAACCCTAATAACTGTCCTCTCAATTTCCAGCTCAAACCTGTTTCAACCATTTTTATAAAAAGGCACTTATCCAAACTAAAGCCATGCTCTAATGCCCCTGACAACATACCCTCCTTCTTCCTCAAATGTGCTGCTGAAGGTATTGCTCTCCCAATCAGCATCCTAATTAACAGATCCTTAAAAGAGTCGTATGTACCCAAACTTTGGCATTCAGTCTACATTCTACCTCTTACCAAAGGAGGCAAAAACACCAATATTTCCAATTTCTGCCCCATTGCAATACTCTCGCCAATATCTAAAATTCTAGAAAAATGTGTCCACCACCAACTTATGCCTTTCCTAACTCAAAACCACCTCCTAACACCCACCCAACATGGCTTCCGCTCTGGCCACATCACCATAACTGCCTTACTATCCTTCTTCGAAACAGTCAATCGGGCCCGAGATTCTGGACTACTAGTATTCACAGTACTGCTAGATCTTTCTAAAGCTTTTGACACCATCTCCCATAAACACCTTCTCTTTCATCTCGCCAACCTTCATCTCTCCCCTAATACTCTATCCTGGTTCTCCAGTTACCTATCAGACAGATCTCAAGCTGTCAGATGGAAGAACTCTACCTCCTCCTTCTTGCCAACACCCACCGGCGTTCCCCAGGGGTCCATCCTCGGACCCATGCTTTTCAACATCTTTATTAATAACCTTCACACTGTCATCCCTGACACAACAGTTATCCAATATGCTGATGACTCTACCTTAGTCTGTGCCGCCTCTAACATTTCTGAACTACTGACTAAAACCCAAACAGCTTTTTCCACTACTGAGAACTGGATGCACCAAAACCATCTCTCTGTTGACTCTAATAAATCTAAAGTACTTCTTTTCCCTCCCTCCAGGGCTTTCTGTTTTGAAAAAAATGCTTTCAAAGTCCTAAGCCAAACCAACACTGCTATAGAAGTGGTCCCTTCTGCAAAACTCCTTGGCATTACCATAGACGGACACCTTAAATTCAATATCCACATACAACAAAACATAAAGAAAACCCACCAAAAGCTAGGCATGCTCTATAGGAATAACCGCTTTCTCTCCAACTCCTCTAGGCATACCTTAGCAACTACCTACCTTCTACCTTCTTTACTATATGGAGCCCCTCTTCTAACTAACCTGTCTTCTTCCAACACCTCAAAACTTGAAATTGGCTATAATAAGATCTCTAAATTTGCAACTAAATCCAAAACCTCTATTCACCACTGCTTTACTCTACAATCTCTGAACTGGCTAGAACTTTCTAACCACCTAGACTATCTCCAACTAACCACCGCTCACAAATTAATATTCTACACAGATAAATGCCCAGCCTTAACAAACATCCTTCCCCCATACATCCCAAATAGATCTCTGAGATCTGAACACCAAAATTTAATCTCTATCCACAAACCCAAATGTCCTGCAGGTCAGCTCCTTCTCTCTTTCTCTCTAGGTAAGAAATGGAACTCTCTCCCTCCTTCACTTAGGACTATACCAAACTCAGAATCCTTCAAGACCCAACTTTTCTCATACCTGTCTTCTAAACGGAAATGTTCCTGCTTTCACCCTACGTAAATTCAAGGGAATTTCCCCATTGAGCTCTCTATACTCCTTGCTCCACACTACCCTCAAACTATTATTTTCTATTCACCTAAAACAAACTTAAGCTAACATTCCCAGATTAAGCAATTTCACTCTCTTGACTCCAGGTATGTAAATATTGTAAATATCAAGAAACCTCAGATCTTTATATTACAGACAGTTGAAATTTGCTGCACTGAATGGAAATACCTGTAAACTGTGTTCGCTATTATCTTTAATTGTGTCTTATGATATACATTTTATGCATTTGCATTTCCTGACTGTATGAATTTTATACATGTATTTCACTTTAACATTATGTAACCTTTATTGTATCGCATTGCTTATGGAGCTTTTCTCCCCGGGCCTCCACTGAAAATGGGCACGTTCTGGCCCAGTGGACTTCCCCGGTAAACAAAATAAAAGTAAATAAATAAAATAAATAAATGTTGTTCCCTGGTGAGATCAGATCATCTGTCTGTCTCATTCGAAGTTTCTATCCCACCCAACCCCTCCCCAGCGATAACCAGGCTAAAAAATGTCCCAAAAACTGACAACAACCTCCTAAGGGAGGGTATCAGCAGCTTCACACACACCCCTCTCAGATGATGCAGACAACTGTGCTGAACAGTATGCCAGTGCAGTATACAAGCACCTGTACAACTGCATGGACTCAGCCATACCCAACAAAATTAAAATCTTCTCCTCAAGATAACACAAACCTGTCTGGTGGACATTCTCTATCATCAGGCTTTACAACAAAAGGAAGAAACCGTTGTTCAAGGGTAAAAAGGAACAAATTCCAAATCCAGAAAAAGTCCCTTCTCTGCCTCAACAAGCAAATTAGATCACTAGTGAAAACCTCCAAAGCCAATTATAAGTTGAAACTAGCGTCCAAAACAAAGGAAACCACAAGTCCTTCTTCAGTTACGTTAGAAACCTCCATGGCAAAGCCCAAGTTTGTTCCAAACTAGTACTTAATGATACCACTTACACTGATCCTGCTGATTTAGCACTTGCTAGATAGGTTCAGTGCAAACTTCACCCCCTTATCGCCCCCCAAAGGCCCAGTTGACATCCCGATAATTGTCCCACACCTCACATCTCTGTAGATCAAGTGTTAAAGGCAGTATCCAAGGCAAATAACACAGCTTCTATGGGACCTGATAGTATCCCAGGCTATATTCTACACCATCTCCAGCAAGAACTAGCTTCGCCATTGAGCACCCTATTCAATCACAGCCTATCTACAGGCTTCATTCCAGCAAAGTGGAGAACTGTCATCATCATCCCTTTGCACAAAAGTGGCGCCACTACTGACCTGGGAAACTATCGCCCCATCAGCTTGACAAGTCTGATCTGTAAAGTCATGGAGCATATTATTATGGATCTCATAAACAAGAACATAAGCAATCTCCAAGCACTCAACCCCACCCAATTCGAATTTGTTAGGGGCAGAGCTTGCCTACTGAACCTAATTAACTTCTTTGAGACTGTCACCAAGGCCCTGGATGAGGGAAAGTCAGTACATACAGTTTACCTTGACCTGACCAAGGCCTTTGACATAACCCCCCACTCGCGTTTCATCAAAAAGCAAACAAACTTGATGTTAATCCCTATCCTGTCAGATGGGTGGCCAACTGGCTCATAGATAGGGCCCACAAGGTCAGCAGACCTGTCACTAATGGTGTTCCCCAGGAATCTGTCCTGGGACCCCTACTGTTTGGCATATACTTTTCAGAGGTCCAGGCAAAGACAAAGGTCCTGTGGCTAACCAAGTTTGCAGATGACTGTAAGTTGGGTCCTGTCATTGACTCCCCAATTGATGTTAACATACTGCAAGAGGGTCTCTCAGCTACAAATAACCGGTGCCAAAGTCATGGCCTTAAGTTAAATGCAAAAAAATGTATTATTGTACTATTTGGCAAAAACACAGCCCCTACTGATTACCACGTCAACGACGACCCCCTAAGCACACAACCTGTGGTGAGAGACCTGGGTATTCAGGTTGACAACAATCTCACATTTGACCATCATGTGGCGGCTGTGGTCAGAAAAGCCTTTTACTTGATTCATCTTATAAGTAAAGTGATTGCATCCAGAAAAAGGAGGTTATTACCTCTCTGTACTCCTCCCTTATTAGATCTATGATTGAGTATAATGCCCCATTTAGTATGTACCTCTCCAAACATCTGCACCAACTGTAAAGGCCACAGAAATATCTCACAAAGAGAATCCATGGCCTCCAACACCTATCCTATGGGGACAGGCTTAAATCACTATCACTCTACTCGGTATCATGCAGATTGCTCAGAGGTGATCTGTGTCTCACCTACAAGACAGTATCTGACCCTGTCCTACTAGAGATGCTCCATATCCGTAAGTCTAACTCCTCGTGCATTACCCACTCAATAGGCCTAAATCTAATATGTGACATCAACAAAACCTGCTGGAGTGACAGGTTTGTCTCTCAGAGGCTGCCCTGTCTCTGGAATAGACTTCCCATACAGGTCAAACAGAGTACCTCACTGGCCCTCTTCAAACATAATCTTGATGAGTGGATGGGAAACCATGAATTTTCCCAGGGTTTCCACCTTTGTCCCTCATTGACAGGGGCAACAGGTACTGACTGAGGTTTCTTTTTATGGGGATAAACTCTTTGCTAGGCTTGTAAGGGCCCCAGGGCCATTAGCCTAGTAACCTCCTATGATCCTATATCTCTCAAGTCATATGACGTGTGTTTGTCTGACTTTGGCACTTTTAAAGCTGAAACTTTGGGTGGTATTCATCATCATAATGTTGATGCATTATGGTTATTTCCGCTTTCTGTGATTGAGTGTAGCTAAGCCGCTACTCATAGAGGCCACTTATACCACTGAGTGATGGTCACGAATAAACATACACAAATTAAGTCATAATGAGATAAAATAAGATATGATGTTAGTGTATGCTAATGAAACATATTATCTGTTTGCGATTTATAGTGGAATTTTCTTTCTGTTCCATGCCTTCTGCATATATGTTATATAAAGTGGAGTCTCACCAAGCTTATCTACTTTTTTATCTGTGAAAATGCTGTCACTTCCTGCTAACCTTGTTATTTCTAGGTTTGAGTTGCTTGTCTTGGCCAAGAAAAAACTGCTTACACCCAGCAGTGCTTGTCAGCCAAGAAGGCATAGGGTAACTCATTATAACTTTAATAATGAGGAGATAACGTAACAGGTTCAGATTGAACATGGACATTATATGGGGTCCTAGTGGGTATGTATGACTCCCATAGGTGTACTGGAGAAATGCGTGAACTTCCTCTCCCTGTGGACACTAAGGTATGTCCCCCTTACCAAGCTCAACAAGGAGAAGATCACAGTCAGTTGTCTGTCAGGTGCCAGAATCCACCACATCATGCATGCACTTAAGTCTCTCCTCAACAGGTACAAGTATGACTCTGTCATTGTTCATGTTAGTGTGAATGACATGAAATGTACCTCCCTGGACTATATGAAGAGAGACATGATTGAGCACTCAGAGTATGTGTTCCAGGCAGGTATGACCCTAGCCCTAAGAAGCATCCTACCTTCACCAAGAATGATACCACAATACCAACAAAAAATAATTGACTTCAACAATTGGCATAGTTTCTGTTGTTATTCCAAGGGTATCCAGTACCTGTCTGCCTGGGATGACGTGGTTGACAGGCATCAATGCTTTGCCAGAGATGGTCTCCACTTGTCAACCCTGGGATTCAGGATTCTGGCAAAGAATCTTGACTCCCCCATTGTGCCTTTTTAGGCAATATCCCAAAGAAAAATCTTCCAACATAAAAGATCTATCAAAAAGAAAATTGAAGGTCATACTGCTTAATGCTAGGAGCCTTAACCTGAAAATGGACTCACTGGAGGCTCTCATTGCCCTGGAAGATTCCAACATATGTGCAGTCACAGAAACTTGGTTCAAGGCTGCAGACAGCACCCTTGCCTTACCAGGCTATACCTCATTCCACACATTCCAACCACAAAATGAGGTCAGGAAGACTAAGGGTGGTGGAGTCTCTATTTTCATTAAAGACAAGCACACCTCCAGACTGGTTTGCCAGCATGATACACTAGAACTACTCCAGGTGCAACTGACAATTGGCAAGACACTCATTCAAATTATAGCCAGCTCTAGACCCCCCCTCCATGACTCAGGACACCCACTCCTTCTACCTGGACCTACTTGACTCCATCAAGGTATCCCCTAACACCCTTATCCTTGGTGACTTCAACTACCCCACCATAGATGGGTTGAACTATTCCTCCTCTAATGCACTCACCCAGTGATTCCTTGACTTCATCAATTCTAACACACTAGACCACTTGTCTCATCCTCCACAAGGGGAGATAACATTCTAGACTTGGTTCTCACCAACATGGGTGACCGCTGCACCACTCCAATAGTAAGTTCTTCCCTGGTGAGATCAGACCATTGGTCTGTCTCATTCAAAGTTTATATCCTGTCCAGCCCCCCCCCCCCAGCCGTAACCAGGCTAAAATACTTCTCAAAATCTGACCACAACCTTCTAAGGGAGGGTATCAGTAGCTTCACACCCCCCCTTAGAAGAAGCAGACAACTATGCTGAATAGTACGCCAGTGCAGTATGCAAGCACCTGTAAAACTGCATGGACTCAGCCATACCCAACAGAACTAAAATCTGCTCCTCAAGGAAACACAAACCTGTCTGGTGGACATCTTTATCAACAGGATTTACAACAAAGGGAAGAAACTATTGTCCAAGGGTAAAAAGGCACAAATTCCCAATTGGAAAAACTCCCTCCTTAGCCTCAACAAGCAAATTAGATCACTAGTTAAAACATCCAAAGCCAATTATCAATTGCAACTAGCCTCCAAAACAAAAGGTAACCACAAAGCCTTTTTCAGTTACATCAGGAACCTCCATGGCAAAGCCCAGGTTTGTTCAGAATTAGTTCTTAATGGTATGACTTACACCAATCCTGTTGACTTAGCCAACCTGCTAGCAGATAGGTTCAGTGCAAACTTCATCCCCCTGTCCCCCCGCCAAAGGCCCATTCCACATCCCCCATACTTGTCCCACACATCACATCTCCATAGATCAAGTGTTAAAGGTCCTATCCAAGGCAAAGAACACAGTTTCCATGGGACCAAGGCAAAGGACACAGCTTTCATGGGACCTGATAGTATCCCAGGCTGCATTCTGCACTATCTCCAGCAAAAACTAGCCTCACTATTGAGCACCCTATTCAACCATAGCCTAAGTATAGGCTTCATTCCAGCAGAGTGGAGAACTGCCATTATCATCCCCTTGCACAAAGGTGGCGCCATTACTGGCCCCTGGAAACTATAACCCTATTAGCTTGACAAGTCTGATCTGTAAGGCCATGGACCATATTATTATGGCCCTCATAAACAAGGACATAGACAATCTCCAAGCACTTGACCCTACCCAGTTCTGATTTGTCAAGGGCAGATCCTGTCTGTTGAACCTGGTTGACTTTTTTGGGACTATCACCAAGGCCCTGGATGAGGGAAATTCAGTACATACAGCTTACCTTAACTTAGCCAAAGACATTGATGTAATCCTCCACTCAGGTATCATTAAAAAGCTAACACAACTTGGCGTAAATCCTCATCTCATCAGGTGGGTGGCCAACTGGCTCTCTGATAGGACCCACAAGGTCAAAATAGGTGCCTTCACCTTCAACAGCATACCTGTTACTAGTGGTGCTCCCCAGGAATCTGTCCTGAGACCCCTACTGTTTGGCATCTACTTCTCTGAGGTCCAGGCAAAGACAAAAGGCCTGTGGCTGATCAAGTTTGCAGATGACTGTAAGTTGGTGCTGTCATTGCCTCCCCAAATGATGTTAACATACTACAAGAAGGTCTTGTGCATTACCCGATCAAATGGCTTAAATCTAATATGCGACATTAACAAAACCTGCTGGAGAGACAGTTTTGTCTTCCAGAGGCTGCACTGTTTCTGGAATAGACTCCTCATACACATCAAACAAAATACGTTGCTGACCCTCTTCAAGTGCAACCTTGATGAGTGGATGAGAAACAACAGATTTGTCTCAGGGGTTCCACCTGTGTCCCTCATTGACAGGGGTGACAGGTGCTGATTGAGGTTTCTTTTTTGGGGATAAACTCTTAGCTAGGATTGTAACAGCCCCAGGGACATTAGCCTACTAACCTCCTATGATTCTATGATCCTATGTAAAGCCCTCACTATACTTGCCACAGGGACCTTTCAGAAACAGACTGAGGACATGTTGGGGATTTCACAGACTTCTGCCTAAATAATGCTGCAGCAATTCCTGGATGTACTCTTGGCATTTATGGATCAGTACATCTATTTCCTGGTGTCACCTGAGGACAGACCAGGACTATGTGTGCCTTTTATAAGGTGACTCAGTGTAATTTTATTTATTTATTTTATTTATTTATTTTACATTTGTTTACCGGGGAAAGTCCGACTGGACTAGGTCCATTTACAGTGGAGGCCCGGAGATTAAAGCTCCACAATTATAACAATAATACATGATTTATACAGAATTATAACAATAATACATGTTTTAAACAGAATTATAAGAACAAGCTAGCAGTGAAGAACACTAATAGAGCTTTACATGTGGGAATTTATAGACAGACAAGACATAATAGATATTTACATGTAGGAATTTTTAGAGAGACAAGACATATTAAAACAACATTATTCACATTTTCAGGCTAGAAATATGAATACACGCAGAATATATGTCAGCAGTGATCATGTTTGATGGGCTACTGACTAGCGATAGCTTAACTGCTAGTACTGTAGAGCACTACAGTGAAGTAATTAGAAGACATCATTGTCAATGGAGGGTGAGGTAGGAAGCATTTTCTTTTTATGTAATACATGGACATAACCAGGTATTCAGTAGGTGTGCTTTTAGGGTGTTTTTGAAGTGTGAGGTAGAGGAGCTTGCTGTTATTGAAAGGGGGGGGTATGCCAATTTTTAGCAACTGTGTGGGAGAATAGTGCTTTTTCTGCAGTATTATTAGCTCTAGAGATACTGAGGAGTGATTTGTCATTAGAGCGGAGGGGGCGATTTGCTGTGTATTGAGTTAGAAGTTGCCCTAGTGATGGGTAATGACTAGCTGGAAGAAATTGAGAAGTTGTGAAAATTCTAACCATTGTAGGTCCCTAAGAGCTATACAGTGGTGTGTTCTGAAGGAAGAGTTGTTAGCAAACTTGGCAATCTTATTATAGCATGAGTCAAGTTTATCCAGGTCTGTTTTTCTGATATGGGTAAGAATAGGTGCTGCATACATTAGTGTGGACAATAGGTGAGTTTGTGCTAGGGTGATTCTAGCTTGATCTGAGAGGAAGTTTTTGAGCCTATAGAGTATACCCATTTTTTGTGAATCTTTTTGATAGTTTTGGGATATATGGACATCGAAGTGAAGGTTTTTGTCAATTTCAATGCCCAGGAGTTTGGTGTGGGTTGAAGGGGAAATGGTGGTACCATTTCTGGAAGTGATAACAAAGGAAAGAGGAGTAGTTTTTGATTTGTTGGGGGTAAATAACAACAATTTAGTCTTGTTGGGATTCAGGATGAGGTGGATGCCAGTAATCCATTTTCCACAGAGCTAAAGGATTCTTGGGTGAGTTGTTGAAGGGAGGGGAGGGAAGGGGCTGAGCAGATTAGAGTGGAATCATCTGCATACTGTATAACTGAGGCCTGCTTGGTTGTGGTATGTAAGTTGCTGGTGAAAATAGAAAAGAGAAGTGGGCCTAGTATTGAGCCTTGTGGTACACCTATGGAAGTTGGAAGTTGAGGGGAAAGTATACCTTGCCATTGGACAGACTGCTGCCTGTCAGATAGATAATTCCTGAACCAAGCAATAGTAGAAGGATAGGGAGGCTAGAGTATCTAGTAGTATGGTGTGTGAGACCATATTGAATGCCTTGGAGAGATCCAGAAATATGGCAGATGTGAAGTTATTATTATTCCTGTGTTGGTTAACTATGTTAGTAAAGGAAAGAAGAGCAGTAGTTGTGCTGTGATGTGGCCGGAAGCCATGTTGTGTGGTGGACAGGAGTTTGTTTGTGTCCAGGAACTTCATGGCTTGAAAGTGAATGCATTTCTCTAGATGTTTAGAAAGGGGAGATAGAATGGCAATTGGACAGTAATTTGAGAAGTCATAAGAATTACCGCCTTTATGAAGAAGGATGATGTATGATACTTTCCACAGTTGAGGGATATAGGATTCTTGTATGGAGCAGTTAATGAGGATGGATACAGGGTAGGATATGGATTCAGAAGCCATTTTTAGGAAGTTGGCAAGTAAATTATCAGCTGTAAGGGTGGTAGGTTTAAGTGTCAAAAGGAGTTTCTTAATTGATGAGATAAGAACAGGTGAGAGAGTTGGGGGAAATGTTGTTTGGATCCTGCCTTCGCCCAGAATGATACCACAGTATAAGGGCAAAATGACTGACTTCAACAATTGGCTAAGCTTCTGGTGTCATTGAAAGGGGATCCAGTATTTGTCTGCCTGGGAAGACATGATTGACAAACCACGATGCTTTGCCAGAGATGGTCTGCACCTGTCACGCCTGGGATTCAGGTTACTGGCTAAAGCTCTTGCCACCCCTATAGTGCCTTTTTTAGGCAAGGTTCAAAGGATAAAACCACCACCGTAACAGATACAAGCATGCAAAATCTGAAGATAATGCTACTCAATGCCAGAAGTCTAAACCTCAAAATGCACTCTCTCGAGGCACTCCTAAAAATGGAGAACATCGATATCTGTGCAGTGACTGAGACCTGGTTCAAGGCTCCAGAGAGCACCCCTGCAATACCAGGCTACAATTCTTACCACACTTTTCAGCCACAAAACCAAGACTGAAACACTAAAGGTGGAGGAGTGTCCATATTCACCAAGGATATTCACACCTCCAGGCTAGTTGCCCAACACAATGCATCTGAAATTCTCCAGGTGCAACTAACACTAGGTAAGACTGCAATCCAAATTGTATCTTGCTACAGATCCCCCACCATACCCCAAGATTCTCACTACACCTTCCTAAACATACTGGAAAATATTAAGATACAACCAAACACCCTAATACTAGGTGATTTCAACTACCCTGCCATTAATTGGGAAAACTACTCGGGTACCAACTCATTTTCCCAACAATCCTTGGAATTCATAAATTCCAATGCCCTGGATCAACTAATCCATTGTCCCACCAGGGGCTCCAATATCCTAGACCTGGTCATTACCAACATGGGAGATAGATGCTCCACACCAGTGGTCACCACCTCATTGGTCAGGTCTGACCATAAGCAAATCACCCTTAACATCCACATCAGACCCCCACCCCCCAGTAAGGAAACCTTCTTAAAAAACTTCTACAAAGCCAACTTCATGCTACTGAAGTCAGAAGTGACAAACTTCACAACACCCATGCAGACGGGATCTGGAAGTTCGACTGCAGAATCCTACACTAAGGCACTGTATGAGCACATCCACTCGTGCATGAATCGTGCCATCCCAAATAGAACAAAGATGCTCTTCTCCAAAAAAGGAAGCCAATCTGGTGGTCCCCTGCTATAAACAAACTATACAACAGAAGGAAGAAACTGTTGCAGAAAAGAGGAAAATCCCAGGATGCCAAAAACTCCCTCACCAGCCTCAGTAAGAAGCTGAGATCCCTCATAAAATCCACAAAAGCTAGTTATGAAAATAAAATTGCCAAAGATTCCAAAGACAACCACAAGGCATTCTATAGTTATGTCAAGAATCTAAATGGCAATGCTCAGATCTGCTCTGAGCTACAGCAGAATGGCATTAAATATACTGATCCCAAGGATATTGCCAATATCCTGGCAGATCGATTTAGTGCCAACTTCACTCCCCTCTCACCCGCTAAAGGGCCCATCTCAATACCAAAAGATTGCCAAATTCCGATAATCATAGTCACACAGGTAGAAACAGCACTCTGCAAAGCTAAGAATACAGCATCCATGGGACCAGATGACATCCCAGGCTGTGTACTACATGAACTACAAAATGAACTGGCACCTCACCTAAGTGTCATGTTTAATCATAGCCTAACCTCAGGCTTCATGCCCACTGAGTGGCGCACAGCTACAGTTATCCCGCTCCACAAGGGAGGATCCACCTTGGATCCTGGGAACTACCGTTCCATCAGTCTGACAAGCCTGATCTGCAAGGGCATGGAACTTATAAACAAAGACATTGGCAGCCTCCAGACACTGGACCACACCCAGTTTGGGTTTGTGAAGGGCTGATCTTGTCTCCTGAATCTGATTGACTTCTTTGAATTGGTTTCCAGAGCTGTGGACAAGGGTAAGGAAGTCCACACAGTCTATCTGGACCTCGCCAAGGCCTTCGACACCATCCCCCACTCTGGAATCATAGATAAACTTACTAAGCTGGGCATAAATTCCTATGTCACTTGATGGGTTGCCAACTGGCTTACTGACAGAACCCAGACTGTAAAAGTAGCCGACTCCAAATCCAGCTCCAGACAAGTGACAAGTGGAGTACCTCAGGGTTCAGTCCTGGGACCACTCTTGCTTGGCATCTACTTCTCTGAAGTATAGACCAACACTAAGGGACTCTGGCTAACAAAGTTTGCAGATGACTGCAAACTGGGAGCCATTATTGAATCCCCAAATGATGTGGATATTCTACAAAAGGGCCTTACAGAAACAGATGCCTAGTGCCAGAGCCATGGGCTCAAGCTTAATGCCAAGAAATGTATAGTCATCCCCTTTGGAAAAAAACATGTACCCATGAACTACCACATAGGTGGCAGGACACTAAACATCGAAAGTGTGATGAGAGACTTAGGGACACAAGTGGACAGTGGTCTCACTTTCGATAACCACATCGCCACAACAGTCAGGAAATCCTTCTACGTGGCACATCTCATCACTAAGGGCTTTTCATCCAGAAAAAAGGAGGTCATTGTCCCACTGTACTCATCCCTCATTAGACCCATTATAGAGTATAATGCCCCATTTGGTATGTACCTCACAAGACACCTGCAACAGCTGGAAAGGCCACATAAATACCTCACTAAAAGAATCACAGGCCTAAAGCAGATGCCATATGCTGACCATCTAAAAAAACTCCAGCTATACTCTGTGGCATATCGTCTACTCATAGGCGATCTCTGCTTAACATACAAGGCCATGTCAAACCCTGAGCTGTTGGACATGCTCCACTTAAAGAAATCCCAATCCCTCAGAGCCACACGCTCCAGGGATCTAAACCTTATCATCACAATGAACAAAACATGCTGGAGGGATAGGTTCCTGACCCAGAGACTCCCCATACTCTGGAATAGACTGCCCATACATGTCAAGCAGAGCACCTCATTGGCCCTCTTCAAAAGGAACCTTGATGATTGGATGGGAGATAGGAAATTCACCCTGGGGATCATGTCAGTTGCCCTGCTAGACAGGGGCCCAGAGAAGTAAATATTGTGGGAAAAGATTTCCAGGGAATTGTTATGGCTAGGCTTGCATAGGCCTTAGGGCCGATAGCTTAGTACCAACCTATGAACCTATGATAATAGGTTAGATAAGGCTAGAATAGAGACAGTGAAATGGTGGTTAAATTGAGAGGCTATACCCATGCCATTGTTGGCTGAGTTGAGAGTAGGAGTGGTAGTTTTGCCTGGTTTCAGTAAGGAGTTGATGGCTTGCCAAAATGTTTGTGGGTTTCTTAAGTGTTTTGTTTGGGCATTAAGGGAATAGCTCTGTTTGTCAAGTTTGGATTGTCTTTTGGCTTGGTTCCTAAGTTGTTGGTAAGTTTGCGTGGATAGGGCAGTGTTTTCCCTCTTCCAGAGTTTCCAGGCCTTATCTCTGGACTTTAGTAGGGCTCTAGTGTCCCTACTTAGCCATGGTGCATAGTTAGCTTTTACTCTGACATTCCTAGTTGGGGCAATACTGTTGAGGACATTGGTAAAAGTACTGTTAAAGTAACTGACTGCCTGATCTAGTCCAAGGGTTAGTAGAGGTTCCCAGTTACATTGTCTTAGAATTGAGTTATGAGACTGAGGATTTAGGTTGCAGTCTTGTTGGATTTGCCTATGAACTATGGTCTTGGGTAAGATAGTGCATTTGCATAATAGGAATGTGGGGAGGTGGTCACTAAGACTATCTGGTAGTTTTGTTTGGAGCAGTTGACCAGTGTCCAATCGAGTATGGATTATTTTTGTGATTTTTTTATCTATTCTGGTAGGTTCATCAATGAGTTGTGAGAACCCATAGAGATTTATGGGGTTAGAGGGGCAGGGCCCCTTCTGGTCAATAAGGGGGAGTGGTACCACAGTAGGAAGGGCTACTATTCCATCGATTGCCATCTAATCCAGGACCCAATAAATCGAACGACACAAACGTAACAAAACTAAATCGTCTATATCTAAGACCTATCACTTCTCTTCTCCTCTTAAACATTAACGCAAGGAGTATACTTAACAAAACTCAAAACCTTCATGCCCTACCAGCTCTATACAAACCAGATATCATCGTATTAATGGAAACGTGGCTAAAACCTGAACATCACAATAATGAAATTACTGCCCCTGTATACAATATTATACGTAGAGACAGATCAGAAAGAAAAGGAAGGGGTGTAGCAATACTGTTCCAAGACCACCTCACTATTGAACAATACCAACAGCTCTACTAGATAGGGGCCAAGGGTACTAGCTGCTAGACCAAGGGCCTAGGGAACTAACCAAAGGGGCGGTGAATACCGCACAACGTGGCTGGGCTAATATATGCCTTCGGGCAGATAGCCCAGTACCTACCTATGAACCTATGAACCTATTTGAATGTAATTCCAAAGAAGTCAGAAATGTAGAACTAATTCTAGCCAAGGTAAAGCTTAACCCCAACAAACAAATAATTATTGCAGATGAATATATCCCACCAGGCAATAACACTACCATCCTAGAAAGCCTACTTAACTTGTTGTCATCCTCCCTTCCACAACAAGCCATGCTTTTAGATGACTTTAATATTGACTGGGCTGACTGCGCCAGTCAAAATCCCTTTACCTACATTAACCTACATGGGTTTACTCAAATTATATCTGCCCCCACAAGAATTGACAAAACCTCCAAACGCCAGTCTATCTTAGACTGGATTCTACTATCACACCCCACTCTAGCTGAAGAATCAGGCTCTGAGTGACCACCACGCTACCTACTTTATTAGGAGCCGATCCCACCAGAATAAACAACTCATCCTCAGAGCAGAACATAACAAAAAAACCTTTAAAGCCAATGACCTAATCAGTTCACTAAAGAGCTGTGACTGGACTCCCCTTAAACAACTGTAGATGAAGCAGTACAGTACTTTAACTCAACCTTCCTAAAAAGCTTAAACTGTCATGCGCCCCCCAGAACCATTAGAATCAAAACTAACTGTGCTCCATGGCTAACAAAAGAAACTAGAACTATAATGAAAGAAAGAGACAAAGCCTGGTTACAGTTTCACAAACACAAAACCAGTACCCTGAAAGAGAATTTTCTTGAACTCCGCAACAGAGCCAAAAAACTAATAAAACTTGACAAAACTAACTACCATAAAACCATGGAAGAAAAATACACTCACAACCCTCAAAAATTCTGGGCCACTTTAAATAGTTTACTACACCCAGGGAAATCAACCACTCCTTCCCCTGTATTACCTAACAACCATGACAACATTCCTATCCAATTTAATAGATACTTTACTGAAACAGTCCAAGCTCTAGCCAACACACAAAACACAACTAGTAGCCCCATACCAGCAGAGACCCCACCCCATTTCAGTACAAAAAAACAACTCCTCCAGTTTTTCCCAACATACAGTCTCAACTAATATTATTGCTAAACTCCTCAAAAAACTTCAACCAACCACATTGGCAGCTGACAGTCTGCCAGCAGATTTCCTACAGATAGCAGAATGTCCATTCTCATAAATAGGTCAATAGCAGAATGTAGGGTACCTCACTTATGGAAAATATCACATATTATACCATTGCACAAAGGGTGTAACGTCCTTGAACTTATCAACTACCACCCTATTGCAATTCTATCACCTTTATCAAAAATATTAGAGAGAGTAGTTCATTCCCAACTAATATAGTACCTCCTAAAAAATGACCTATTATCCAAATCCCAACATGGCTTCAGACCCTCCCATAGCACCACCACAGCATTACTTGCATTTACCAACATTGTCAATCACCATAGAAACAGCGGACTATTCATATCCTCCATATTCTTAGACTTTTCCAAAGACTTTGATATGGTTAACCATAACATGCTCCTAGAAATCCTAACTACCCTTAACATAAGCTCCTCCACCATATCATGGTTCAACAACTACTTATCAGACCATTGGCAGACAGTTCTATGGCAAGACCAATTGTCCCCTCCTATTGCCAGTAGCCATAGGTGTCCCTCAATTGTCCATTCTCAGTCCCTTGCTATTCTCACTATTTACTAACCGGATAGCCTCATCCTCACCCTCTCCCTCAGTAGTGCAATACGCAGATGACACCACTATTATATGTGCTGCCCCCACTCTAAACGAGCTAAAAACCATAACACCATAACCTAAAATAACTTTACCTTAGCAGAAACATGGTTTACTAACATCAAACTTATTCTTAATACCAAAAAAGCAAACTCATTCTCTTTAGTCCAGGTAGATCTCCTCCACTAAACAATGATTTTACCATAAAATCTAAAGATAATATACAAATCACCCCAACAACACACACAAAACTCTTAGGTGTAGAAATTGACAATAATCTGAAATTTGACATACACATAGCCCAAACAATCAAGAAAGTTAACTAAAAGCTTGGTCTCCTTTACAGTCCATCACTAAACATACCAAAGCCGCTATTGCAAGAATCTTATCCATCATTCCTTATGCCTCCCCTGTCTTAACTAACCTTTGCCACACCGAACTAACCAAAATGGAATCCTGCTACAACAAGATTGCCACGTTTGCTACTGATACCTCTTATAGATCCCATCACTGTCTAGCCCTCAAGCAACTTAACTGGGTTGAGCAACCTCAACTCCTTCTACTCAACCAACTCTCAATAGCTCACATGATCTACTACCTTCCTGACAAAACTCCAGCCCTTCAGCACCTAATCCACCCCTATACCACCACCAGAACCTTAAGATCTAGTAATCAGAACCACATAAATATCATGAAACATAAAAATGATGCTGGCAAATCTCTCTTTGCCTGCTCTATTGCCAGAACCTGGAACTCACTCCCAAAACACTTAACTTCTACCACCTGTCCTTCCCAATTTAAAAAACTTCTCAAAACCCACCGCTTAAATAACTGGCTTTGCTCATGTGACTCCCCAGGTTAAGCCATACCGTCACACTGTTGCTGGGATTCTGCTAAGGATCAAACAGTTGCTCTCTACTGATTTATCCAACTATAAAATTCCCTAAAGTACTTATTGACTGATCAGCCAATGTCATACTCTCAACTGAATAAAAAAAAAAATTGTAATCTCACAAGTATTCATATTTGTATATTCTATACAGAAAATTACTTAGTATTAGATATTTTAAATGAAATGTTATTCTCCACTTAGTATGCTCCATTGTATTCAGATATGTATGATTATATGTTTCCTTATTGTTTCACTTTTGTACTGTATTGTTTTCTGAGCTTTTCTCCCCGGGCCTCAGCAGAAAATGGACCTGTGCTCAGTCGGACTTTCCTGGTAAACAAATGTAAAATAAATAAAATAAAAAATTAAATAATGTGTGATGTAAGGTAATGTATCACCTACATCTCTTCTCAGCATCCTGGCAGAGCACATGACTCTCATATCTGGCACAGTATCTGACTGTACAGCCTCCTTATCAGCAGCCTCCAGCCTGCATGGTAAGATGCCCACCAGTCATCTTGTTAGTAAGATGAAAATATTTTTTTTTTATATTGTATTTAAGTTGTTATTCAGGGTAAAATATATTGCTGAATACTAAATCACTTTTTTTGTTTTGTGTCCCCCTTTTTCTCTCTGTCTTTCTTTTTTCCTTGTTTTTCAGGTGAAGCTTAATATCCATTGGAGCTGTGGTTCATGATGCCAGTGAGAAATCCATGTGAAGCTGCAGAAGAGACCTATAACACATGCCTATCCCAGACCTGTATTGTCATCTAGAGAGTCTTCAACCTACCGAAGAACCGTTTCAGGTGCCTTAATGAGTCTGGAGGTGCCCTTCAGTATAGTAAGACCCAGATACTACATGCAGGATGTTGACTGCATGTTGCATTTTGCATAACATGATCATGTGCCAGTCTGGTGGTGACATGACCTATGCTGCCATTGTAGTTCTCAGTTTCAGCCCCATTACTACTGATGATCAACTGGCAGACGTAGTAAGGGACTCCATGTGGCAGACACATGCATGGCATATGCTAAACTGTTAGGTATTACCATTGACAGTAAACTTACATTTGAACACAATATTGGTAATGCCATTAAAAAACCCACCGCAAATTAGGAGCCCTATGCAGACATAAACATTTCATGGGCAGCACCTCCAAAAAAAGCTCTTATCAACACTTGCTTGCTCCCCTCCCTATTATACGGTGCCCCCTTTTTACTAACCTGCAGTCATCTTTACAAAAGTAGCTCCGGTCCTGCTACTATAAAATTTCCAAATTTGCCACAGGTAGCAGTGTTGATGGAGAAGTACAGAGAAGGTCAAAAGGAGCTGCATTGTGTCTTTGTGGACTTAGAGAAAGCATATGACAGGGTGCCTAGAGAGGAGTTGTGGTATTGTATGAGGAAGTAGGGAGTGTCAGAGAAGTATGTAAGAGTGGTACAGGATATGTACGAGGGTAGTGTGACAGCGCTGAGGTCTGCAGTGGGAGTGACGGATGCATTTAAGGTGAAGGTGGGATTACATCAAGGATCAGCTCTGTGTCCTATCTTATTTGCAATGTTGATGGACAGGTTGACAGACAAGATCAGACAGGAGTCCTCATGGACTATGATGTTTGCAGATGACATTGTGATCTGTAGTGAGAGTAGGGAACAGGAGGTGGAGGAGACCATGGAGAGATGGAGATATGCTCTAGAGAGAAGAGGAATGAAGGTCAGCAGGACTAAGACAGAATATATGTGTGTGAATGAGAGGGAGGATAGAGGAATGATGAGGATGCAGGGAGTAGAGGTGGTGAAGGTGGATGAGTTTAAATACTTGGGATCAACAGTTCAGAGTAATGATGAGTGTGGAAGAGAGGTGAAGAAGAGAGTACAGGCAGGATGGAGTGGGTGGAGAAGAGTGTCAGGAGTGATTTGTGACAGACAAGTACCAGTAAGAGTGAAAGGGAAGGTCTACAAGAGGGTAGTGAGACCAGCTATGTTATATGGGTTGGAGACAGTGGCATTGACAAAAAGGCAGGAGTCAGAGCTGGACATGGCAGAGTTAAAGATGTTAAGATTTGCACTGGGTGTGACGAGGGTGGACAGGATTAGGAATAAGTATATTAGAGGGTCAGCCCAGGTTGGAAGGTTTGGAGACAAAGCCAGAGAGGCAAGATTACATTGGTTTGGACATGTGCTGAGGAGGGATGCAGAGTATATTGGGAAAAAGATGCTAAGGATGAAGCTGCCAGGTAACAGGAAATGAGGAAGGCCTAAGATAAGGTTCATGGATGTGGTGAGAGAGGACATGCAGGTGGTTGGTGTGACAGAGCAAGCTGCAGAGCACAGGAAGAAATGGAAACAGATGGTCCGCTGTGGCGACCCCTACCAGGGGCAGCTGAAAGAAGAAGAAGCTCATACTACTCACCTCACTGCCAAGCATTAAAAATAATTAAACTGACTGGAATTTCCACATCACCTTATCCTTATTCAACTGCCCATAGCACATAAAATTGTCTACAATCGAAACAACTGCACTGCCCTTAAGAACATTTTTATACCCTATAGCCCCACAAGAACCCTTCACTCTGAAAATAAACAACTCATAACTATTCATGTACCAAACAAAAGAGCCGGACACTGCTTTTACTCATACACTGTCGCTAAACTATGGAACTCACTTCCAACCAGCAAAAATACAGTTAGCTGCTTCAACAAATTAAAACTCACCATAAAGAACTACCTACCAAATACTAAAATCTGCCCCTGCATCTATCCAAATAGATAAACATCCTCCTCTCCTTGAGCCTTCTTCTAGCTTACTCCAATCTTTACCCATCAAACCAGAAGGAAACTCTTTTTGATCTGTAAGTTACTTTAAACAACCCTGTTCTTAATATAAATCTCACTAACCTTAACTATCATTTTAATCCCTCATCCCTTTAAAACTATCCCACTAGTGATTTTTTTCCCTTTATTAATTCTTTCAACATAGATGCCGGACGCTGTTGAAGACTGGGGGGGAGGGGTGGGTGAGAGGGCACTTAGTGATCTAAAAAGGGCAATTTTGTATAACTGTTTAGTACCACAACATAGGTTCACTTAGAGGACATTTTGGTTGGGAGGGTGGCCTAATGGTTAAGGTGTTTGCCTTACAAACACAAGGTGCAGGGTTTGAGTCTCACAAGGGATAATTGGCTAGGCTTACAATGGCTTGCAAGGGCAGTTAGCCTAGTACTAACCTATGAACTATGAACTAAGCTTAGCCAATTCCCTTTTGGTGCTTGAATTAACATTTTCTGATTGGTCTTACCTATCCCATGGCTGATAATTGTATATTAGCCCTAGTGAGAATAACTGTGATCATACCATAGATAATTTGAGGGGACCCATGTAAGGGATGCAGCATTTATGAACTGCCTCTATCCATTAGTGGCATGAGGGGCAATCCTGGAGTACATTTTCTATTTCCCATTCTTAGATCCTGGTTGCATTTAAATATGGATGGATGAGCTTTGTTTTATTTTTATGGAGAGTCTGTTCTGGAACAGTGGTAGCCTGCGTGATATATATCCATCTCTCCACAACATTCAGTTTAGATACCTGGACTGAGTATTTCTGATGCCATTTGACTTGCTGACATCAGAGGATATCTTGTATGCCAGACATGTCCACTCTAAGCACTCTGTAGGACACTGAGTATAGTAATAAATCTTTGAGGTGGTCCATGCAAGTCCTATTGTCTAGGACTTGTATCCTCAGATACAAAGGTAAGGTATCTCTGAAGGTATTTAAATTTTTGCATGGGGCTGGACAGACACATGCCAAAGTGGACATTATACAAAATGATTGACCTAATGAGGGCTTTGTAAAGGGGGACAACAAAATCTCTATATCTAGTCACAATCAATTTGTTTATAAGCTGTGCAGTATAGAAAGGCTTTCTTATGATTCTGGACACATGTTGGTCAAAAGTTAGGTCACTGTACACACAAGTTCCCAAATGCCAAACAATTGGGTCAGTTCTCAGAGGGCATTGTCATGATTTTGACACCAGCTATTATTTTGGACAAACATTCCTGCATGATGGTTAAGTCGAATTTAGGAATTCAATAACTGCTCCTAGCTTGCGGTCATCTCAGACTTAGCCGGCCAAAGCCCTTTGGTATTTCCTTTTACTTTTGAGATGTATATGCCAAACAGAAAAAGTCTCAGCACTGAACCCTGGAGGACTCCATTGGTGACTGGTCTCTTCCCCTATTTTGACCTTCTGTATCCTGTGAGCAAGTTGGCAATCCAGCTAGTAATGCAAGTGTTTGCTCCTACATTATTCATCATTTGTAATACACCTGGGGTATGGGATTGTGTCAAAAGGCTTGGCCAGGTCAAAATAATGTGGTTTGAACTGTTTTATCTTCATCCATTGCTTTGGTAACAAGAGTAAAGCTTAAAATTTGCCCATGATTTTGAACATTTCACACTTTCCTCTGGGCTGTTTTCAAACACATTTTTAGGGGCATGCATACATGTATGCATTCTTTGATTCACCTTCCTGATTGTATTAAATTATATTCCTTGTATAATACAGCAACAGTTGTTAGAATGCATTTTAAATTTGTAGTTTTGAACAGTGTTTTAGTAAGCAATGAAACAAAATGTATGAACCAGTAATGACAAAACTACCCTTTTCAGAAAATTTCAACCAAAAAGACCACTCAAACTTCTGTCATTACAATCCACTAATATCAGTAAATATACAAAATCTCTGCAGAAGTAAGTCATCTAAATAATGCCACATTAAAGGGAACCCTAATGAAGAAGTTGCTGCTAGCAAACAACTTTATATTTCATTGTTTCATCTACAAATAAAGTGGCTATTGCCCTTGAAGAATAAACTGCCTATGTTACATTAAAAAATAATAAGCTAGTAATATTGCAATAGGGAATGGATGGCAAACTGATAACAGGTTCATAGTTAATAGGTAACTCCTCCAAAGGAGGACATTCACAGGACTGCAGCATTCACTCAGTTTAAAGTACAACACAGTACAATACCAGTGATCCATCTGCATACTATGGGAGTAGAACCCACAGCCTTCTGCATCAAAAGAAAGGCTACTATGTGCTGTGCTACTAACAATGCAAACAGACTTGGAATAAGCAGTACTAAACTTCTCTTCCCCTGAAGCTCTCAGCTCCTTGTAATTTTTTTTATTTATTTAACAGGAAGGCTCAACTTGGAACAAAGCCAATTTTCAGCAGAGGCCCAGGGAGAAACACTCCAGATACATGTCTTTGTAACATTGGAGGAAATTAGAGCACCCAAAGGGAACCATGCAAACACAGGGAAGACATATAGACTCCACACAGAAAGCACCCCAGCCAAGAATTGAACCAGAAAGTCTCTTGCTGTGAGGCAACAACACTACCACTGCATCACTGCACCATCCATTTGACACACCTAAATCTCTCAATTTCACAGCAGAGAAAATCTGGAAAAAGCCAAAAATTATTGGGGGGGGGGGCAAAGGGTAAAACCAGGGACACATTTTAAATATTGCTTGTATAATCTTAGAACGTTGCTAAAATAGTGTTTTGTGTTACCATGTGTTTCCAAAAAAGATAGAAAGACTGAAGCTTAAAGCACTATCATTATTCAGTGAATTCTGTTCTCACTGATTAATCTAGATGGTTGAGAGCTATGGACTCAGCCTCCCGAATCAGGTGTGGTAGTGCGGGTAGAGAATGCAGGCCCTTATACCTAAGGTACAGGGTTTGAGCCTAGGTAATCCTACCTGCCAACAGTAAACAACTGGGGCATTTCAGACACACACCACTGTATTTAATATACCACAGATATCATGCCTGACAACTTCAACAACCCATGTGTCATTTCAGGAATTAAATAGAATAGCACATCCAGTTTTAACAATGTTTATCACAGAAAATCTTTACTACTCATGTTTTCCTTCTAAATGTTTTATTAACAAGGCAACCGTGCCTCCTTCTTCACCCCTCCTTTCATCTACATAAATAGTTAAAGCTCTTTTTTCTATATCGAATTTCGTCATATTAGATAAAAGCAAGTGTTCAATTCACATTAAAAAAAATAACATCCAGTTAACAGTATTAGTATTTTTTCCCCCTGGAAAAGGGATGTATAGCTGCATTCCAGTCTGGGAGTAAACATGTAAATGCACATGTATGTGCTTACCTGCCAAGTAATGGGGCACAAGATGGAATAGGTAGTTATGCCATGATTTGTGCAAGAAGCCTTTATTGAATGAGCTGAAAAAATGATGTGCTTTAATAGCAGTTTCACTTTATCATTAAATCAAACACAGACTACAACAAACTTAAGTTTTCCTAGAGTCTGTCCTATGTAACTGCAATCAGGCCTGATAGCAACCATCAAAACACTATCATAGGTTCATAGGTTCATAGGTAGGTACTAGGCTATTGGCTCGAGGGTCTACATAAGCCTAGCCAACAAGGTTCCCTGGCTTATGCCACCCAAGAAAGTTATTTTCCTGTGCCACTGTTGAGCAGAGACACAGAAGTGATCCCTGGGGTGTATTTCCTATTTCCCATCCACTCAACAAGATTTTTCTTGGAGTGCTAATAAAGAACTTTGCTTGACATAGATGGGTAGCTTGTTCCAGAGTATGGGAAGTCTCTGGGATAGGAATCTATCCCTCCAGCATGTCCTGTTTATTGTGGTGACAAGATTTAGGTCTCTAGATCGTGTAGCTTGGAGGGATTGGGATTTCTTTAGGTGTAGCATATCCAACAGCTCTGGGTTTGACATAGCTTTATATGTTAGGCAAAGATTGTCTCGGAGTAGGCGATATGCTACGAAATAAAGCTGGAGTTTTTTGAGATGGTCAGTGTAGGGCATCTGTTTGAGGCCAGTAATCCTCTTTGTGAGGTACTTCTATGGCCTTTCAAGCTGCTGTAGATGTCTTGTGAGGTACATTCCAAAAGGGGTGTTGTACTCTATCTTCTTCTTCTTTCGGCTTTTCCTGGTTAAGGGTCGCCACAGCGGATCACCTTGACTGCTCATGATTGGCAGTGGAGTTTTACGGTGTCGAGTTGCCAGCCCAGCACCCAACCTTCCACAGAAGGCACACACACCCACACACTCACACCTAGGGCCAATTTAGAGTGTCCAATCCACCTACAGCATGTCTTTGGGATGTGGGAGGAAACCGGAGCACCCGGAGGAAACCCACGCGACCACAGGGAGGACATGCAGACTCCACACAGAAGGCACCCCAGCTGAGGATCGAACCGGAGAACCTCTTGTTATGAGGGGACAATGCTAACCACTGCACCACCGTGGCCGCCCTGGGTGTTGTACTCTATAATGGGTCTAATGAGTGTCAAGTAGAGGGGAAAAATTACCTCTTTTTTCCTGGATGAGAACCCTTTTATGATGAGGTGTGCCACGTAGAAGGACTTGATGACTACTGTGGGGATGTGACTATCAAAGGACAGACTACTGTCCACCTGGGTCCCAAGGTCTCTTATCACACATTTGGTGTTAAGTAGACTGCTGTCTATGTAGTAGTTCATGGGTACAGAGTTTTTACCAAAGGGGATGACAATGCACTTTTTGGCATTGAGCTTGAGGCCATGGCTCTGACACCAGGCATCTGTCTCAGCGAGGCCTTTCTGTAGGATTTCCACATTATTTGGGGACTCAACTATGGTTCCTAGTTTGCAGTCATCTGCAAACTTCGTTATCCAGAGGCCTTCTGTATTAGCCTGTACTTCAGAGAAGTAGATACCAAACAGGAGAGGTCCCAGGACTGAACCCTGTGGTACTCCACTTGTCATTGGTTTGAGGTCAGATTTGGAGTGTGCAACTTTTACAGTGTGGGTTCTGTCAGTGACCCAGTTGGCAACCCATCTTGTGACGTAGAGATTTTTACCTAGTTTAGTGAGTTTAGCTATAATTCCAGAAGGGGGGATGGTGTTGAAAGCCTTGGCAGGGTCAAGATAGGCTGTGTGAACCACCTTACCCTCATCTACGGTTTTGGTGACTGCCTCAAAGAAGTCAATCAGGTTCAGGAGGCATGCTCTGCCTTTCACAAACCTGAACTGGATGGGATCCAGAGTTTGGAGGTTACCAATGTCTTTGTTTATGAGTTCCATGAAGATACATTCCATGGCCTTGCAGACCAGGCTCGTCAAGCTAATAGGGCGATAGTTCCTGGGATCAGTGGTGGCTCCCCCTTTGTGGAGTGGGATAACTGTTGCTGTACACCACTCAGTGGGCACAAAGCCTGATGTGAGGCTATGATTGAACATGGTGCTTAGGTGGGGAGCCAGTTCGTTCTGAAGTTCGTGTAAAATGCAGCCTGGGATGTTGTCCATGGATGCTGTGTTTTTGGCTTTAGAGAGTACAGCTTTTACCTGCGTTGTTGTGATTACAGGGACTCTGCATTCTTCCTGTATAGATATGGGCCCTTTAGGGGGTGGGGGGTAAAGTTTGCACTGAACCTATCTGCCAGGATGTTGGCAATATCAGTTAGTTCTGTAATTTTCGTGCTGTTGTGCTGTAACTCAGAGCAGATATGGGTGTTGCCATCGAGATTCTTGACATAGCTATAGAATGCTTTGTGGTTGTCCTTAGAATTAGTGGCAATTTTGTTTTCATAACTAGCTTTGGAGGATCTTATAAGGAATCTCAGCTTCTTACTGAGGCTGACCAGGGAGCTCCTCCACTCATGGGATTTTACTCTCTTTTGCAACAATTTCTTCCTTCTGTTGTACAGTTTGTTTATAGCAGGGGACCACCAGATTGGCTTTCTTTTTTTGGAGGATAGCATCTTGGTTCTGTTTGGGATAGCATGATCTATGCACTCGTGTAAGTGCTTATAGAGTGCATTTGTGTAGGATTCAGCAGTCATAACTGTATTGTCCATCAGCATGGGTGTCATGAAGTTCACCACTTCTGTCTTAAGAAGCATGAAGTTGGCTTTGGAGAAATTTTTTACAGTGGTTTCCTTAATGGGGGGAGGGGGCAGGATGTGGATATCAAGGGTGATTAGCTTATGGTCGGATCAGACCAATGAGGAGTTGAGTTCAGGGGTGGAACACTGGTCACACATGTTGGTAATGACTAGGTCTAGGATATTGTTGCCCCTGATGGGGGTGTGGATAAGTTGATCCAGGGCATTGGAGTTTATGAATTCCAGAAAGTGTTTTGTGAAGGAGTTGGTACATGAGTAGCTTTTCCAGTTGATGGTGGGGTAGTTGAAATCACCTATTATTAGGGTGTTTGGTTGAACCCTAATATTTTCCAGTACATCAAGAAAAGAGGAGTGGGAATCTTGGGGCATGGTGGGAGATCTGTAGCAAGCTACAATTTAGATTGCAGTTTTGCCCAGAGTTAGTTGCACTTGGATAACCTAGGATGCATTATGCTGAGCAACCAGCCTATAGGTGTGGATATCCTTAATGAATATGGACACACCTCCGCCTTTGGTGTTCCAGTCCAGTTTACATGGCCGAAAAGTGTGGTATGAGTTATAGCCTGGTAATGCAGGGATGTTTGCTGGAGCCTTGAACCACGTCTCAGTCATTGCACAGATATCGATGTTCTTCATTTAAGGTATGCCTCGAGTGACTGCATTTTGAGATTTAGACTTCTAGCACTGAGTAGCATTACCCTCAGTTTTTGCTTACCTGTTCCTGTTATAGTGGTGAATTTGTCATTTGAACCTTGCCTAAAAGAGGCGGTATAGGTGCGGCAAGAGCCATAGCCTAACCTTTCTGTAAGACATTAACAAACTACCTTCTTGTTTAATGACCTAGCTTGCAACTGTTGTATGTCAGGGTCATCCTACAGGAACAACTGTCCCTGCATGATAGTTAATACCTCTGTGGCAGCTTAATCAATCATACAGAGTCTGTTTTTCATTGTGCTGAAGGCTTTATATACTTGAAACTACATAAATATTCTAAGATGGCAACACTTGCTGGTAAGGTTGATAATTAGAACAGAAAACAAGCCACAAGCCAGGAATAAACCAGTGTGTAAAAGCAAAAATAAACACAAAGCCCAATCCAATACACACTGGAAACACTGCAAAAAAATGTATAAATAAGGGCTTCGTATAAAACTCCAAAAGATACTTTAATACAGCAAAAAACAAAGATAAGCGTTTTCACGATAGACAAAATCCCATCGTTTCATCAGATCTAGCAAGATACAGACACCCCCCATTGTATATATGTGGGCATTTAATCTAATAATCCATTGAGCCTCAATAGATTCCATGTTATTCACTATATCACCAATTCTAGCTTCAGCATAAATATTATCAATGACCATAAATCTAAAATTGTGGTAATTTCCCGTAGCCATAATGTGTTTCGCTAGAGCATTGCACTTATAGGATATATTAATAGCATAAAGGTGTTCCCTAATCCTATCCTTCAATTTCTTTAAATTTCACAAAGGAAGTGGTCTTAATGAGTGTGTACCCCTAAAGCATGTATTAAAAAAGTGTAGATTACGTAGGTAGCTTTTTATGTAAACACATTGGTTTTATAGCTACATATGTTTTCGTATGTTTTTTATATACAAATGTATTTGTATTTCATTATTCTACACTCTTTCTTTATGTCTCTTTAAGTGTTGTGATCAGCTGTGTATATATAATGGGGGGTGTTTGTATCTTGCTAGATCTGATGAATCGATGGGATTTTGTCTATCGTGAAAGCGCTTATCTTTGTTTTTTTGCTGTATTAAAGTATCTTTTGGAGTTTTATACAAAGGCTTTATTTATACATTTTTTCGCAGTGTTTCCAGTGTGTATTGGATTGTGCTTTTTATTTAAGGTTGATAATTAAGTTACTCTGATTGCCTGGTAAGAGCTGATTTTTTTAAAGGAAATTATTCTTTCTGTTTGTCAGACACACTCATTTGTGCACACACTCAACCTCGCGCGCGCGCACACACACACACACACACACACACACACACACACACACACACACACACACAATAAAACGAAGCCCAGCAGTTTTATTACATAAAAAAATGGTAGTGCTTACTGTGGGTGACTGGCAGCAACTCGCATGTTTGTGTTTAAAATTCATGCGACGCACGCATGAGACCTCCGTTGGGTCCTAAAACAGGTCTTGCAGCTGTAAAAGTGTGTGTAGGGGGGCGCTCCCTCCCCCTCGCCCTCCCCCTCACTCTATGGTTCCAGCACCTATGTCTTTCAGCCTAACACTACCTCTCTAGTGATCTTTTCCTTTCTTTACTTTCAACCTATTTCAATATTTACAAAATAAGTGTGTGTGTGTGTGTGTGTGTGTGTGTGTGTATATATATATATATATATATATATATATATTGACACACACACATGTATATATATATATATATATATATATATATATATATATATATATATATATATATATATATCTTGTAAATTACTCTGTTTTTCTCACTCTGTTATTGTAACTTCCCACAATTTATTAGTCTGTTTCTCATTTTGTTATATTGTACTGTATTGTACTGCAATTTCTGTAAATTCTTGTAAAATATTGCGCAATCATAACGTGTTTGTGGAACTCCTGTCAAGTCAGACTTTCCCAATGAACAAATGTAAATTAAATAAATAAATACGTTTGAGCAGGTAAACAGGTGGCATCTAGTCTAGAACTATGGACCATGACATCCAGATTAGTGTTTCCCTTATTGTAAAAAAAATGTGGAGTAATAACTGATGCAAGCAGTGACATCTGTGAGCTATCCTGTGTGGTACATGGTCTGCTGTCACTATCATGTGATATTTTTTCTCAACATGCGTAGGGTCCTGCAGGCAGCTGGGAAACCCACTACTAAGAAATCCTACTTATCCAAGTGGAAGATGTTTTCTTTTTGGTGTCTTTCTCATAACCTGGATCCATTTTCTGTGGATATTTCTTTGGTTCTCTCATCTATGTAAAATGCTCAATGCTGGGTTGGCTTATTCTTCTAAGGCCCACTTGTCTGCTATTTCTGCTTGTCTGCCATTATCACCTCATTTAGTTTCCAGATTTGAAGCTAAACAATTTCTTAAAGGCAGTCTTCATAATAGGCTTCCCAGGAAGCCCGTTCCTCCTCCCTGGGATCTTACTTTAGAGCCTGCTGCTTCCGCTTCCTTACAGCATTGTTCTTGGAAGACTGTACTTCTGCTAGCCCTTACTTCTGCCAGATGGGTGTCTGAGCTACAAGACTTTATGGGTTGCCCTCCTTTTTTAGTGTCCCATAAGGACAGGGTGTCCCTTCATACTAGTCCTCCTTTTATGCCAAAGGTGGTGAATGAGTTTTCCCTTAATCAGTCCATTAATTTTCCCACTTTTTCCTGTTCTCCACAGTCTGTTACTGAGAAGGTGCTGCACACATTGGATGTGCATAGACAACTCTGATTTTATTTGGATAAGACTAAGACTTTTCATAAATTTGATCTGCTCTTTGTTTTCTTTCATCCTAGGTCTTTAGGATTGGCTCTGCCCAAGCAAACTGTTTCTTTTCTGATTTCTAAAGCCATTTCTTTTTGCTATTCCTTTCAAGGTAAGAGCCTTCCTTCTCTTAAGACTCGTTCTACTAGAGCTGTGGCTTCTTCTGGTGCTTTTTTCAAGTGTTTGGATACTAACTCTGGTCCTTCCTCCTCCTCTCTCTTTTCTTCCTGAGCTTTGGCACTCTCTTATTGTAATGAATACTGCACCAGTGAAATGGAAGGACATAGTACAGTTGTGCAAGATCTTACCATAACTGTATTTGTCCTTCTCTTCACTGTTGCTGTATTCACTCCCTCCCTCCTCCCCTGGTCTTTTTCTCTTCTGGATGTAATGATTACATATTTTCTCCTTGACTCGTACTGGCACTCTCTGTTCTGAGGATGGTATGTCCAGACATCACTTTTGTTCCCTGCGCTGCATGAGGTGCATATGTGTGGCTCTCATTGTGGCTTGGAGTAGCCTAGGGGCTTTGGTGTGCTGGCTGGACATTGGGCCACCCTTGGTGGGGGATCCCCTATTGTAATGAATGCTACAGCAGTGAAGAGAAGGACATCTACTGTTATGATAAGATCTTACCCAACGGTACTTTAATTGGGGAAAATTGGAGCATGAATGGATCGGCTGAAAAAAGTTATATGGTTGATAGCCTGTTCACCTCCTATAATCCTATGATCCTATGAACATAAAATATTTTTTTATTTCAAAACAGTTAACCATATTATTGTTTGTAAAACGCATGTCTGAAAGCTCACTGACTCCTGTTTTGTGATGTTGTAAGGCATCATATTAGTAATAATCACCTTCTTTAACTGGAGTACAAAATAACATCTTTAGAAGTGGTATATATGACAGTGCATGTACTGCATGTCCTCATTTGGTATAATTAGTAAAAACAGTTCTTTCGATATTTGATGACTTCATGCATTGCATTTGAATGAAATCATATACTTTTTTCATATTTTTCTGTTTATTATCAGATCAAAGTATGTTGTTTGCTGAGGTACTACACGTCAGATTATTTGTAATTTGTCATACATAGTAATTTGTGACTTCTTATACAAAAAAAATATAGTTTGTGCAGTGGTGAGGGTAAAGTGGCACCAGTGTTTGTTTAAATGGCAGGATACTCATTTAAGTTTTCTCATTACTGTAGTTCCATGAAAAGTCAAGCACTGATACTATTCCGATGTAGGTAACTGCCAGCTGTTAGAAAGTTAATGAATAGAGAAATAGTGTTAATGACTGCAAAATCATGTTAATTCATACAGACTTTTTTCCACAGTTCCCCTCCCTGAAGTTCTAAAAAGTATTATTATTATAAAAATGTAATGCATACAGTTGTAATGTATTCATCCCCCCAATTTTTTTGTGTGTGTGTGGGGGTATTATTATGAAGGTAAAATTGTAAGTAATAGAACTGTAAAAGTTAATTCATAGTAGTTCAAGATCAAATGAGCCCTACACATCTCTTAGGGATAGCTTAGGTGACAGTGAAAGTAATTTTGAAGAAGGGCTGTCATGAGAGCTGTATGATAAGTTGGTTCAAGGTTGTGATCTAATTAATGCAGGTGACCCTGCAGATACTGCTTTGACAGTGCTTCATGAATGAGATTGAGACTTTGAATTAAATGTTCTGGTAGGTGTAGAGGAAAGCTGATGTGGTCTGCATGAAATCTATAGACTGTCCTCCCTGACTAGTTACATTACTTTCCTGAGAAGCATTTGGAGTGACATGTGATATGCTCCCATATGTCCAGACAGTACTTTCCAACAGTTACTCCTACTTGAGTCTGGTAAGTCCTAACTACTGTACAAATAGAGGCAGGCATAAATGCTTGGTATGATTATGACATTATTCCTACTCTCTGCCATTCTAAAGTATTTCTGTAAATCCTCATACATGCCTTGGAGGGCTCTGATCCTTTCCAGTGGACTCAGTGAAAACACCACACGCAGTGACTACAGTGTCTTGCATACAGAGAGACACAAAGTCATAAAATATCAGGATTTGCAGGCAGAAATGAGAGCAATGTGGAAAAAAGATACCCAGACAGTTCCAATAGTAGTAGGAGCAACAGGTCTTATAAGACTGCAAAGCCACAAGTGGCATTGCTTCTCCAAAATGGATGGAGTTTATGAATTTCTTCAGAAACACATATTAACTGAGACAATGAATAATCAGTAAGTCAAAGCAGCACCAGAAATTGCTGCTTTTGATATTGAGGACATTACTATCTCAAAATAAATATCTGGCTTAGTAATATTTTCTGTGCTACCAGCTGCTGTCAGGGGAGATCGACCGAAAAGTTCCACAATGGCTATAGATTAGGGGTGATAGTCCAATCAATGAAAGGCCCCAGACATACCTCTCAAGTGTACATCATTACGAGGAATGTACCTCACTTGGGGTCTTAAAAAGTTCATGTTCCTCGAAGTTCCTCAAAGTTCCACATTGAAAGAGTCTGTCACACATTCAGTGTTAGGAATTTTTTTAAGTGAAATCCATAGTAAATAGAAATTAATCATATTAATTCATTAAATAATCTTCTTTATAAGTAAAACCAACCTTCCTAGTTGAAGTTGTTAGTAAGCCATTAGTATGTGTTCCACATTTTGCCCATTTGTTCCACATTATGAAGGCGAGTGTTCCTCATTTTGGAGATGGAAGGTTGAGAGCTATGGCCCCAGCTAAGTAACATTTTGTTCCTGATGTTCCTACTCATAATAGGTTTGAAGTGTTTGGCATAAGGGGGTGTGTTTGACATAATGGTAAGGTCTTCACTTCATAGACACAAAGTATAGGATTTTAGTCTGACCTCGAATTATTGGCTAGTCTTAAAAAGGCCCTTCAGGTCAGTTAGCCTCGTATTCACCTAAGAATCTAAGAACCTATGGAGAGGGAGGGAAATATAATGGAAACTAGGAGCATGTTGATGAGCTCAGAAGGTGAACTAACCAAAGAGGGAAATTAGCAAACAAATCCAGACAGTAGACCAAGGAAAGGCATTAGACAAAAAGTCTACCCAGGCTAAAGGTAAAGATCTGAAGTCAAAATCAACCAGAACAAAAAAACTGGCCATAGGGGAAACTAATTTTTAAGTTCTTATCAAGGTTCCCCTGAGAGTAAGATGAGCTAAAGTGTGATTAGATAGGTGGTGTGTGCATACATCAAGCTCATACTGCTTAAAAACAGTTCCTTGTTAACATTCACTATAACAAAGACTCAGCTGTGTGGATACAGTCACTTTTGTTTTTGTACATAGAGTGCTATATAGTTAAGTGTGGCTCTCTGCTGTTTATTGTTGCGTTATGGTGATATGTATTTCTCTGAATGTTAAAGAGCTTAAGCATTCATAAAAATGGCATGCTAGTAGGAACTGTCTACAAAAAAGCAGATGCTGACATTATACATTTGCAAGAGTGTAAGGCTAATAGTAAATGTGAACATGTTCTATGAAAGCTATGGAGGGGATCTTGTATATTGAGCCTTAGTAGGAAATTGAAAGCAAGAGTCATATCTGGTGCAGGCCATATTCCTGGATAGGAGCTAACAGAAAAGCATTCTGGTAAAGAGAAAAGAAGGTTATGGGCTAGGTTGATGATACAAGATGTCACTGTCCAGATTAGAAACTTGTATGGGTGTAACATGGACAACCCAGGCTTTTTATTGAGTCTTTTCATTTAATAAATACAATGGAAACATATTGTATTTCTGTGCTTCTTGCAAATGATTTCAACACAGAGTTGAATTCTACGTATGACATCGCAGTTTCAGTTGTTGTGAAACATGTAACATCACAAAAGTTGCTAAATATGGCAATGGAACAAGATGGGGCTGACTGACATTTGACATTTTTACAATCCATCAAAAGAGATGTCTAACTTTATTCCCTTGATACTGAATCTATGTACTGGTTTTATTAATTGTAGTTGCAAAATTTTGTAGCCTGTTTGATTCATGCAATATAGTTATGATTCTCATTTTAGACAATATTATGTGCTTCTTTTCTTTGTGCTTCATCTGTTGCAGTGTTTTAATATGGTATAGTTTTAATATGCTATTAATTTACACGCTGTTAATAAAGTTGCAAAAATATATGTGGACTATTGCCAGTGAACTGATACAGATAAAACATCTCTAGTAAACCTAATATTGGAAAGAACTGGTGAAGAACCAATGTAGTTTCAAATTAGGAAAGTTTTTATGGTACAGAAAGGGTAAAGCAACCAGTTTAATTCCTACAGATTTTAATAAACTCTGATAAAAATGTAATCCAAACAGGAGACTAATTTCTATAATTGTTGGTAAATTCTATCACTTTGCATAATCTACAGGATTTCAATGTTAGACAGTAAATATAAAAGTCATGCAGTTTACAATCTCTATCTCCTTTAGATGATGTTCATTGTTGATATGCAAAATGTATAGACCTGAAGAATCAAATAAATCTAAAATATGTATGCTGTATGTATTAGTTTGAGTGTATTTTGGGGATAAGATGAACTGCGGAGTTATAAAAAAGAAAAACAAAAGATGCTTGAAATTATTTTGATAACTATTTTTGGGAGTAAATAATTTTTTTATTGACAGTCATCTAACCTATTAATGTGTTATAAAAGCATATTTATTCATTTAGTTATTTACTTTGGTTTGTTAACTGGATAAATGGAGTAGTCCAAGAACCATTTCTACCATGACCCAAGCCGAGAAGGCATAACATTATACAATTATCAACAAATAGGTACACAGTAGGCAGAACATATTTGCAGTACTTTCAAGCTCAATGTGTGCATTAGTATCCTGAACCCATTCCAAATGTTTAATAAATTAATAATCTGTGAGTGGATAGTTAATTATGGCACCAGTAGGGTGACATTGATAGAAGTATGTAAAGTTAGAATATGCACAAGTTATTGTTGTGTATTTAAAATATAAACATAAAACAACATATACAGTTTATAACATTTCAGTAGATTGCTGCAGTATTAAAGCTGCTGTTTGATAGTCAATTTGTCGTTATATAGGCAGGTGAGAATGAGTAGGATGGCCATCTTTACAAACACAAACAGAGAAGAAGCGAGTGAGAGAGTGAGTGACACTGAACAACTGAAATAAACATTGGTACAACTACAGTTTCGACAGTAGCAATGATCACGGGAAGGATAAAATAGAAGAGGAGTGCAAACACACAAAAAAAGCCTTCCAGTGGGCAAGTGCGAGGCCAAGAGTGATCGGACCGTTAACACCCCGGTAAAAAGAGGCAAGAGGTGAGAGGCACTCTGATAAGGGAAAGAGGTATTGGAAGTAACAAAAACTTTGCGTGGAAAGCGACACAGCAAACTTCCCATTGAGCTGTTGGATGTGGGACAGTACAGCACATCTGCAGTTTGGACGGAAGTTTGTGCTCACCAAGTCTGGGAAAAGCTGCCCCTAATTTCTCCCTTCCAAATCTGAAGCTGTTCTGTTTGGCAGTACTGCTCATGGATATTGACTTCAAAAGTCAATAACTGCCAGTGAGAAAGGCTATTCACTTTCTCAACATCACATTTCAAGTGCTGCATTCAGCAGACCATCCTAGATGTGATTGTGCTTGTCTTTATTCGCGGCTTCAGACTTCTCCATCAGCCCCACCAGTAGGAGAGAAATCTGCTGCAACAGTAAACACTTAACTTCTTTTCCAGTTCTGTTCTTCCTATCAGCTTCGTGGCCCATGGCATAGTATTTGTGTTAAAGGACTTCATAGAACAAAGGAATAAAATGGCTGTAGAGACTCTCAACTTTGGGCTTGAATGCTTACTAAGTCTTGCCCTCCCATCTTCTAAGGTGTTCCTTCATTTCATCACCCTGAATCACCATCTCTGAGAAAAGGGAAACACAAAGCTAAAAAGGCTACTGGAACCCAAGCAAACAATCAAACAAAAACCATAGTGAAAGAAAGCATGCTGCTTGCAAAGACATAACAGTGTATGTGCTTGAATTTACTGTTTGACTTTTTCTTTTGCTTACTAGTCTGCCTACTGTAATGCTCCATTGTGTGTTGCTAGCAGCTTGTGGTGGTATCCATTCCCCCCTTATTTCTTCCACCTTTCTCCTCAGACATTTATCCCAGTTGCAATAACTATTTATGTCACTAGATGGCAGTGTAAACCTTACTGTTTGTAACCATATCCCTAATTGTGCTAATTTGGGATAGACTTTTCTGCAGTACTTCCCAAGCTATTCAGCTTATAATTGTCCCACTCTAAGCATGTTGCACTACATTGGCTCATAGTTCTAAATTAGCCCCAAACGCTGCATCCCAGTGAACTCTTACCTGTCCAGCCTCATACACTCACTGCTAGTTCCATTTCCACTGATTTTTCCCAGTAGTATCCTCTCCTCAGCTCTACCCACTCCAGTCGCCCTGCAGGCTCACTCTGCTCCTCTACCCTACCCCCATTTCCCACCCACTCCTAGCACCTCCAAACTTATACTCTACAATACCACACCCACACCCTCATCAACCAATACACTCCTACTTCATCAACAAAAGCTAAACTCTTGACCCATCCCCTATATCCCTCCGCACCCCTCCCACATTACTCAACCCATCCCCTATCTCCCTCCACACCCCTCCCACAATACTCAACCCAACCCGCTTAACTAGCTATTCTACTTACTACACACCCTCTCCAAATCTTCATCTGCACTATGCTACCAAAACCTTTATACTTCTTATCTCAAACACTACTTCTTTTAACCTTATCCTACACTTATTACCTTACCCAGCCCTTAATGTCTAACCACTCACCATCATTTCATATTACAAACTTCCTTCCTAGACTACACTCATACTCATCTATCAAAATATCCCTCTGCCTATATCCCATCAATGATTATCTGCTCTTCCCTTACAAACTCATTTCACCATATAAACACTCTGCCCTTCTAACCACCCATACCCTAAGAAATCAAATTATACTCAACTCTGATACTAAGCAGTCCAAGTACTTCTGCAACATAATTCATCTAATCAGTATCCTTCTGTCAGGTGACATACACCCAAACCCAGGGCCCCATACCCCCCTACTTCATCCAAACCCATTAATTTTGCCTCTCTAAATGCCCAGAGCATAGCCAACAAAATCCCAAACCTCCATGCCTGGCTTCACCAGAACAAACCAGACATACTGTCTGTTTCTGAAACTTGGTTAAAACCTCATATAAAAGACTCAGAAGTAGCTCCACCTAACTACTCTATCATCAGTAAAGACAGAACCCACAAAAAAGGCAGAGGGGTAGCTCTCCTATACTCATCTTCCTTATCAGTTAGTCCTTACTCTAAACCCATACCCAAATTCACCAATGCTGAACTAAGTCTGGCTGTACTTAAATTGAACAGACACAAACACATATGTATAGCCTCCCTATACATCCCCCCTGGAGACAATATCTCAGTACTCGAAGATATCCTGTTCTGGCTCTCCACCAACATTAGCAATGAAACTATTATATTAGGTGACATGAATATTAACTGGTCCTCCATTCAGTCCCTCACAAACTCCCTAGATATTAACCTATATAATTTCTCTCAACTTATCAATGCCATAACCAGACCCCCCAAAGACACCTCCAGTGGTAGTACCTTAGACTGGATATTAGTCTCTCACCCTCATTATTTCTCTGATAGTGGTATACTCCCAGATTCTCTCAGTGACCATCTCCCCACTTTTGCTCACCGCCTTCCTTCCCCTTTACAGCTATCTCATAACTATATTTTACTCGCTACCTAAAATACTTCAATCCTGACACCTTTTCTAACTCTCTAAAATCTATAAACTGGAGCCCTCTAAAAACTTTAACCCTAGAAAATGATATTACCTACTTCAACACGACTTTCTTGAACCTTTTGGACAGCTATACCCCCCTAAAATCTAAAAGAATAAAAAGCAATACCGCCCCTTAGCTAACCAAAATCACACTATCTGTCACGCGCCTTAGAGCCAAAGTCTGAGTTTACCACCAGAAAACTAAGTCTCCCTCCACTCTTAATGAATGCAAAACACTACACAACAAGGTTAAAAAGCTTATTATAACCGACCGAAAAACTTATTTTTCCTCACTACAAAACAGCTATAAAACAAACCCACAACAGTATTTCCACTTCTCCTCAATCCTAGCAAAAAAGAAAACCCTTGTCCAGACCTCAATGCACTAGACACAGATCTGGCCTCCCAATTTAACTCTTTTTTCATTGACTCAATTGCCAAACTAACCTCAACCTTCTCTAACAACACTACACCCCCTACTTCTTCATTCCCTCCTAAGGCTTCACCCTCACCATCTCTCTCATGCACCTTCACCTCTCAACCCCCTCCTTTCTCTATCAAGCCCATACTCACACCTATCATAAAAAAACTTCTCCAAAAACTAAAACCCTGCTCCAGTGCCCCTGATAACATTCTCTCATACTTTCTATCCATAGCTGCCGATGCTATTGCCTTTCCCGTCAGTATACTAATCAACCGCTCAATCCAAGAAGAATATGTACCCCAACTATGGAAAAAGGCCTTCATCATACCCCTGCATAAGGGCAGCAACAATAATAATATCACTAACTTCCACCCGATCACCATCCTACCACCAATCTCTAAACTTCTTGAAAAATGCATCCATCTACAACTTCTTCCCCATCTCACAGACAATCATTTACTAACTCCCACACAACACGGCTTTAGACCCGGCCACAGTACAACCACTGCCCTTCTTTCCTTCCTGGAAATTGTTAATAAAGCCCACAACTCCAGCTGTACAGTATCTACCCTCCTACTTGATCTATCTAAGGCCTTCAATACCATATCTCACAAGCTTCTCCTAGCTAAACTCTCTAAACTAAACCTATCCCCTTCCTATCTCAACTGGTTCAACAGCTACCTCTGAAACAGTTAGCAAGCAGTCAAATGGAAAAAAGCTACCTCCTCCTTCCTGAACACCTCCACTGGTGTCCCTCAGGGCTCCATTCTAGGTCCCCTGCTCTTCAATATATTCATAAATGATTTCCACTGTTCACTCCCTAATGCAAACCTTATCCAATGCACCGATGATTCAACTATAATCTGTTCTTCCACCTGCATCCCCACACTCATAAGGTTGACACAAGACACTTTCTCAACCACTGAGCAATGGATATTAGATAATCACCTAGCACTCAATGCCTCAAAAACTAAGCTAATGCTATTTACCCTTCTAAATCAACCACCATAGATAAAAACTTATTCTCCATCAATACCCAGAACAATACTACGCTTGAATTAGTATCTGAGACCAAACTACTAGGCATCCACATTGATGACCAGCTTAAATTTAACTCCCACTTTCAAATAAATATAAAAAAAAACACCAAAAACTTGGCATGCTCTATCGCCATAATCGTTATCTCACTCCTTCTTCTAAGTTTATTCTCTCTGCCACATTTCTCATCCCTTCTCTTCTTTATGGTGCTGTACTCCTAACAAACCTGCAATCCTCTCTTAAGACAAAACGCTCCTCTTGCTATAATAAAATTGCTAAATTTGCGACAAGCCACAAGTCTTCTACCCATCACTGTGTAGCCCTTCACAAATTAAACTGGTTAGAGTTGCCCAATTATATCACCTATATTCAACTTATTAATGCACACAAACTCATTTTCCCCCCATCCCTCTGTCCCTCTCTATCCTCCACCTTTAAAATGCACCTCCCTGTAAGACTCTTAAGATCTAACAATCAAAACCTAATAGAACTGTTCAAACCTACCCGCCCCCCAGGCAAAATTATCTTTTGCCCTTGCACGTCAATTGAACTCACTACCATCATCCATCCATACCTCCGCAAACCTCTCTTGTTTTAAAAAAATCGCTTCACTCACACCTCATATCCCAGTGGGAATGCTCCTGCTCCCACCCCACATAATCTCCTCACCTCTCTTCACCTCTGACATCTCTGGCACCTTAATCTCCTATTCTAATATATTGGTTTAGTAGGAACCATTCCACTTGTAAATAACTACTCAAACATTTACAAGCTTACCTTATCTCAGAACTTGTATCTTAAATGCAAAACTTTTACTTGAATAGTGTTGTTGCCTCACAGCAAGAGGTTCTCCCATTCGGTTCTCGGCTGGAGTGCAGGAAATGCCTTCTGTGTGGAGTCTGCATGTCATCCCCGCGGTTGGGTGGGCATTCGAAAGACATGCGTAAATGGGTGTGCCTTAGTTGAAGGTTGAATGTCGAGCTGGCACCTCCGCGTTCGTGAAAATCTACTGCCAATCATTAGCGGACCGGAGTTCCGCTGTGGCGACCCCTAACGGGAAAAGCCGAAAGACAAACAACAACAGCTGTACTTAGTGCGACCATACATGATTTGTAATTCCTGCCTCTGAAATAGTAACTTTTGAATGCAATGTTTTTACTATATTTTTACTAGTACTTCTTTACTTACTATAACCAGAACTTTGATTGTAATTTTCTTTTGCTTATTTTTGGAGGTTACTTACTGTAACCAGAAATTTGATTGTGATTTTTTTTGTACTGTAACCAGAAATTTGATTGTGATTTTCTTTGCTTGTTTTTGGAGCTTTTCTCCCCAGGACTCCATTGAAAATGGGTTCTTCTTGACCCAATGGACTATCCTGGTAAACCAACTGCAAATAAAAATAAATAAAATAAATCTAGCCATTACTTATGCAGGGTTTTATTTATTTATTTATTTGACATTTGTTTACCGGGATAGTCTGACTGGACAGTCGCCCATTTTCAGTGGGGGCCTGGGGAGAAAAGTTTCATTAGATACAAAACTACACAAAAGATACAACACATTCAGTATAAAGTACAGCAATTTTAAGTACAAAGGAACACATATGGTAAAAATAGTTAGTGTATATTAGTAGCAAAGCATTTATTTACAATGGATAATACAAAATTTGCATTATATTGTAAGTTAGGTTTACTTTACTTAGCTAGATATAACATTTATTGTGTATGAACAAACACTGTCTAAGATAGCTAATTATTGCATGGAACCAAGTAGGAAAATTAGGATGAGAGTAAGTGGAGTAGGTAGAGAGTACAGAAAGAGAATTTTGGATAGAGCTAGGAAGTAAATAATAAGTGAGGTGAGTTAGGATTACATCAGGTAGAGAGAATAGAAATCTACAGAGGCGGCAATGGAGATGTAATTGTGAAGTCTGCAGTGCAGGAGGGATGATAATCAGCCAGGTGGTAGATAAGAGCAAAGCTAAGAGTTAGTCAGCTGAGAACTGAGAAGTATTTTGAATTCTGAGGGATTAGCAGTGGTTAGGATGTGTTGGGTGTAGAGTTCCAAATGATGGAAATCCAAATGGAGTAGAGTGAATCCCCAGAACTGTTATTAGTTTTTGTGACTTGTAGTAAAAATTTGTCAGAAAATCTCAGGTGTTTTTTATTAGACTGAGGTTGAAGTAAATTATGGAGTGCTGGACACTTGTCAGGCTAGTATACTATGCCATAGGCCATTATAAGTTGGGTGAATGTTAGGAGATTGGGTAACTCTAACCAGCTGAGCTGACATAGAGCAGTGCAGCGATGGGATTTATATGGGGAGTTAGTAGCAAATCTGGCAGTCTTATTGTAGCAGGTGTCTAGTTTTGCTAGGTCTGCTTTCTTTAGGTTGATGAAGATAGGAGTGGCGTAAAGTAGGGTAGAGAGCAGATGAGTCCTGGCAATAGATTGTCTTGTGGAGTCAGTGAGGTATGGTTTGATTCTGTATAGAGAACCTAGTTTTTTATTATTATTATTATTATTTTTTATGAATAGGGACAGATGTTTATCAAATTTCATGTTATTATCCTTTGTGACACTGAGTAGCTTTGCATGTGATACAAGCTCTGTCTTGGTATTATTGGATGAATATATAAGAAAGGAGGATAAGGGGTCTGAGGTTTTGTTATTTGAAAAGAACATTAGTTTAGTTTTATTGGGATTAAGAATTAACTGAGAGTCAGACAGCCAACATTCTATAGCTGAGAAGGAATGCTGGGTTATTTCATGGAGTTGAGAGACTAAGGATGCTGCACAGATGAGTGTGAAGTCATCTGCATACTGTATGATTGTGGTGAGGTGGGTAGCTGTATGGAGCTTATTGGTGAAGATGCTAAATAAGAGCAGACCTAGGACTGAGCCTTGTGAAATGCCTAATGGGACAGGTAGCAGAGAGGAGAAGTCACGTTTCCATCTGACAGCTTGTTGTTGGTCAGATAGGTAGTCATGGAGCCATGCAAGAGCAAAACAGCTTAGTTTTAGGGTTAGGGGTTCATTGAGGAGTTTTTGATGGGAGATGTTATCAAATGCTTTGGACATGTCTAGGAAGATGGAGGAAACTAGTTGACCATTATTTCTGAGTTGGTTAATTGTGTTTGTGAAACTTAAGAGGGCAGCAATGGTACTATGATTGGGTCAGAAGCCATATTGGAAATTGGCTAGAAGGTTATTGGATAGTAAGTATTTCATGACCAGGAAATGAATATATTTTTCTAAAATTTTGGATAGAGGAGATAAACTTGCAATTGGACTGTAGGTAGAAAAGTATGTAGAGGTCCGACCTTTATGCAGTGGTATGATATAGGATATTTCCAGATTTTGGGAACATGCTGTTCTATAATGAAACAATTGATCAGAACAGAGACTGGATAAGATATAGTGTCAGCAGCCAATTTGAGATATTCAGTAGGTAAATTATCGGCAGTGAGGGATGTAGGTTTACGTTTGTTGAGCAAATTTTTATGGTGCTAGTTTGTACGAGCTTGAAGGAGAAGGCATTTCTTCATTTCCTTGTGACCTTTTGGAATGGTTAGAAGTGTAATATTGTTATTTTTGGTTAGTGATAATATGGAGTTAGTAAAATAAGTATTAAATTGAGTAGCTATATTGTCCATAGTATTTGTAGTGGTAGGTGTTGGAGTGAAGGATTGACCAGGTTGTAGTAGTTGTTTTATAGTAGGCCAGAAGTTTTGGGGATTATTTTGGTGTTTTTGTTGAGTTACAATGTAATAGGATTTTTTGTCATTCTTGGCTTTCTTTCTTTGTTGCCAATAATAATCTATGGTAGCTTTTTTTTTGTTGGACTGATATTGTACCCGAGCTTTATCTCTGGCCTTAAGTAACTGCTTGGTTTATTTTGTTAGCCAGGGAGCATAGTTTAATGTTACTCTAATAGTTCTAGGAGGTGCTTGGCTGTTTACTATGTCTATTAATATAATATTAAAGTACAATACAGCAGTATCTAGGGGGAGTAATATTAGTGGGATTCAGTCACAATGGTGGAGGGTTGATATAAATGTTTGAGGTGAAAACTTTTTTTTGTTGTGTAATTTTCTATATACAGTATTTTTGGAGGAGTGTAGATGTTGTTTGAGCGGGTACGTGGGTAGGTGGGTAGGTGGTTGCTAATGGTCTGTATCACTTATCAATTCACTATTTAATGAAAGCCTCTTAATTGAACAACCATTCAGGGAACATATTAATTGTCGAACTAACTTTTCAGAAAAAACTTTCCTAAGGCAAATTTATGGTAGTCCACCCTAGCGATCGTAAACAAAATCCCCAAAATTAACACCTACACAGGTGGGGGCTGCACCACACACACCCCCTAACTAAATATACCAACTCTGAGATCACACTACAGTGTGGAAAAGGGAAAATTCTTGATGGTGGCCAACCATCATTTTGCCCTAGGAAAGTTTTGACTGAAAACTTAGTTCGATGATTAGTTTGTTCGCTGAATGGTTGTTTAATGAAGAGGTGTTTGCTAAATGGTGATTTGACAAAGTAATATAGACCTGGTTGCTAATGATATCTGGGAAACAACATGACTGGTAGCCAAGTGAGGGTTTATTGGTTAAAATCCAGTATAGAATTGACTGTCTATTGTTTTTCTTGTTGATTCTAGTTGGGGATTGTATTAACTGGGAGAATTCGTACAAGTCAATGAAATGTGTGGGGTTATCTGAGGTGCAAGTTAGCCAGTCCCCCATTATTATAGTTTCCTGAGGAAATGTAAAGGATTACCAATGAAGGAAGTCCTTGATTATGGTGGGGCTGTATCCAGGAGGGATGTAAATTGCTATAATAGTTATGTATTTATTGGGATCTATTTCAAGATGACTAAATAGTAACTCAGCATTATTGAGTCCTGGAGGGGTTGGTTCTAAGTATTTAGGTTTGAGTGTGGTTTTTTTTTATAATAGCTATGCTTCCACTGTGTTTATTTATTCTGTCCAGTCTATGGATGTTGTAGCCTGCGGTTAAAATTTCATTGTAGCTTTTCTCAAGTTTTAACCAGGTTTCAATTAAACTGCTATATCAGGGGAGTAGAGTGAGAGAGAAGCATAACATTTGTGTACTTTATTTGCTATCCTCCTGCAATTCATGTTTAGAAGTTAAAGGTCTGATTTTTTATGAGTTGGATTGGTAGTAATGTGAAGATGTGGAAGGGGTGGTGTGCTTGGTCCTTGTTGATTAATTTTGGGGCCCGGGTTTGGGTGGCTATCACATCTAAGTTTGAGGTTTGATTTTGAATGTAGTAATCATTTTGAGTGTTAGTTTAGTATATTTGTGGAGCAGTTGGGGTGTAGTAAGTTGACGTGCATATCTATATGTGAAAAATTCTGCTTTGGTGCTATGTCAAAATGTATGAATTTAGTTTGGAGTTATAAGGAAAGTGAGATGGTAGGTGAGAAGTAGACTATAAGTAATTGATGGTAATAGGATGTTAAATTAGAGGCCAGAAAGAGAAGAATTAAAGAGAATTGTGGAAGAACAACATTGTGGAACTTGGGATGGTGACAACTATATGCAGTTTAACGGGGTTAGGCTAGGTGGTGAGGTACTGGTTAGTTATGCTGGAATTTCAAGTAAAGAGGAAAACATAAGATGAAATGAGATGAGATTAAATAGTGGCAATTGGCTGGTATGAGTTAGAGGGAGGAGTAGTGTAAGGTGATAATGAGGAGGGAGGTAATTAGTGAGCAGTTTGTATGAATGGGTATGTATTGAGGTTGATGACTGGATAATCAATAGTGATGGGATTCAGGTCAAAATAAATGTATGAGTAGTAGGGGTGTGTGGAAAATGGGGGTAGAGTAGGGGAGCGGGGTGAGCCTGAGTGGAGCAAGGGTAAATGGAGCAGGCTGGATCTGGACCCTATATGTGGGAGTCTTCAAAAAAATCAGTAAGTCAGGAATACCAAGTGATTGTGCTTTTGCAAGTATAACTGAAAGCTAAGCTGTTTGTTTGAACAAAGTAAAATGCTGTTTTTTGTAAACCGTGTATTAGGGGGAATAAACACCAGAAACATAATGCTATGTGTTAGACTATAACTGATGAAGAAGCTCATATGTAGGAATTTGCATACAGGTGCAAAATATGTTGGTAATTTAGAGATACCTTAGCTGCAGGTAATGGGGTTGGCTGAAAGCCGATGGGGGATTTAATGGTAGAGATACCATGTAATAACTATAGCGGTTATGGTACTAGAGGCACTGCTTTGAGAAAGTAACCTAGGGAATAACAGAGAGATAATTGGGAGGGTCAGTTGTGCTGCATCCTGATCTGAATCCAAACTGCTCATCTCCCATATTACATTCTACTACTCTACATATCCATCTATCAATCACCATCTCCAGAACTTTCATGCAATGTGATAGGAGTTTGATGCCTCTCTACTGCCCACAGTTATGGATATCCCCTTTATTCTTGTACACTGGCATGAGTATACTTATTCTCCAGTCATCTGGGATACACCTTTCTCTCCACACTGCTATTAGTACCCTCAGGAGCCATTTCTCCCCTATCTCACCCAGCATCTTTATCATATCTGCTGTGACCTCATCCAAGCCTGCTGCTTTCCATGACTTCATCTTCCTTAGTGCTGTTCTTACTTCTTCTTGGGTGGGCTTCTCTTTTTCTCTCATTGTAGGCTGTTTCTGGACCAGTACAGCTTCTGTGGGGTTTTCATCATTCAGAAGCTGCTGGAAATACTCCTTCCATCTGCCTTTGATGTCCTCTGGACTGGTGAGCAGGTTGTTGCTGGCATCCCTTATGAAGGGTGTCTGACTATCTTCTCTATCTTTCTGTCTTCGCCTTGCAACCTGATATAGTTTCTTTGTGCCCCTTACTGAGTCACTTTCCAGAAGTTGGTACAGTGCCTCTGATGCCTTATTCTTTGGTATTGCAATTTATTTCTTAGCTTCTTTGTTAGCCAACCAGTAGTCCTTCCTAGCCTGGTCAGTCTTTTCTATCTCCCACTTTATCCTGCACTCCTTCTTTCTTTTGATGACTTCCTGAACTTCAGCATTCCACCACCAGCTTTCCTTATGTACCTTATTTCCATACGTGGCTTGGCCACATATCTTTTCTGCAGTCCTAACACATGTTTGCATTGAGACAGATACTTGAGAAGAAGCTAGAGATGAGGAGAGAGTCCAACTGGGCATTCCTAGACTTGGAGAAAGCATATGACAAGGTCCCAAGAAAGCTGATCTGGGCAGTACCTCAGTGGTTTAAGTCCCAGAAACATTGGTAGAATTAGAGCAGGCTATGTACAAGGACCCAATGTCTCAAGTACAAACAGTGTTCGGTCACACAGAGGGGTTCCCAGTGGGAGTGGGTGTACATGCGCTTACCGTGTTACTAAACTTGCTTTTATTTTATACTCTTGGTCGTGTATCTGTGCTTTATTGTTTTATTTTTATCTTGGCTTGTGTCTTTGAGCACAGTTCATTCCTCGGGGAATACTTCTTTTTTATCTAATACTATAGTAATGTCATACCATAAATCTTTAAATATGCACTAATTATTTTTTGTTTTGTAAGAAGAACCATCTTGTACTGATTTAGGCATAGTTTAGTCATTCTCAAAATTGGACTGAATTTTTTTTTTTGCTTTTGTAGAAACCTTTTTTTATGGATTTCTTAAATAAAACCATCATGTCATGGTATTTATAGGTTCATAGTTGTGTACTAGGCTAATGACTATAAGGTCCTTTTTAAGCCTAGTCATGCATCCCAAATCTCTGACAAGTTCTGGTACCATTTATAAATGTAAGCAGGGGCTTGGAAGATGAAACATTTACAAAAGGGGCCTGGGAAATTAACCTTTTACAGGCTGCCTGTGTCCATTAGAGACATAGGTGCCAAACCACAAATGAAATGTATATTTCCTATCCAATTGTCCAAGTTATACTTGAATTGGGTTAGGGAGGAACTCTGTTTCACGTGGAAGGGGAGCCTCTGGGATACATCCCTGTCTCTCCAGCAGGTCCTATTTATATAACAGGCAAAGTTTATATCTTTAGAATGGGTAATTCTGGTACTGTTTGTTTTGTGGATATGCAGGAGGTCCACCAGGGTGGTGTCTGACAATATCTTGTATTCCAGGCATAGATCTCCCCTCAACAGCCTGTAGGAGGCAGAATACAGGGATAGGGCTTTGAGCAGACTGCATAGGACATGTTTCTTATGCCCTGTATTCTTTTAGTGAGGAACCTCTGTGGAAGTTCCAATTGTTGGATGTGTCTGCTTAGGTCCATACCAAAAGGGGCATTGTACTCAATAGATGCGATGAATTATAAATATAGTGGAACAGTGACCTCCTTGGATCTAGATGCCATACATTTGTTTATAAGTTGCACAACACAGAATGATTTTCTCACTACTGTAGACATGTGATGGTCAAAGGTTAGATTACTGTCTGTGTGTGGTTCCAAGTCCCTGACTACTGGGTTGAGTCTTAGGGGATGACTTCCTGAGGAATACTGTTATAGGTTCATAAGTAATTACTAGGCTAATGGCATAAAAGTGTTTACAAGTTTAGCCAATAATACCCAGGATGTGACAATATTATATCTTAGTTCCTCAGATATGGGACGGGGTAGTATCAGGGTAGTGGATCTTTGGGTGTTGGAGCCCTGAGTCATTTTACAGACTGCCTCTCTCCATTAAGGACATGAACAGTACACCAGGAGTGAATTTTCAATTCCCCATTCATTTTTCCAATGTTTTTTTGAAGAGAGTGAGGGATGGGCTTTGTTTTATGAAGATGGGAAGTTTATTCCACAGATGAGGTAGCCTTTGGGATAAGAATATGTCTCTCCAGCAAGATCTGTTAGATTCACAAATAAGGTTCAGGTCCATGGAACACATGGCCCTAGTATAATGTTTCTTGCAAATATGTAACATTTTCATTAGTACTGTATTAGAGAATGCATTGTACGTCAGGCATAAGTCCACTCTCAATAAACAATATAAGATGGAGTAAAAGGATAGTGCCTTTAGTCGGTCTGCATAAGACATGTGTCTTATGCTTTGTATTTTTTGATGGTAAACCTCTAGGGCTGCTCCAGCTGGTGTAAGTGCCTGGTATAGTACATGCAGAAGGGAGCATTGTACTCAATTATGGGCCTGAGGAGGGCACAGTACAATGGCAATATGACTTCCTTTGATCTTGATGCCATGCCTTTCCTTATAAGTTGAACCACACAGAAGGATTTCCTCACGAACATAGCTACCTGGGAGTCAAAGTTTAAGTTACTATCTGTCAGTGTTCTTAGGTCCCTCACCACTAGGTCTACTTTTAGGGATATGTTATCAATATTATAATTTGCTGGGATATCTGATTTACTGAAGTGTATGTTTACACATTTTTTAGCATTTGATTTTAGACCATGGTTTTAGCACCAGTCGTTTGTCATTTGTAGGCCTGTTTGTAGGATATCAACATTGTTTGGGGATACAGTGATTGCTCCCAGCTTACAGTCATCAGCAAACCTGGTGAGCAAAAGGCCCCCAATTTTGATTTTAATTTCAGAGAAGAATACACCAAACAGGAGGGGTCCCAACACTGAGTCCTGTGGAACACCACTAGTAACAGGTTTCTTATCAGAATTGGATTCACCTATTCAGACAACATGTGCCCTGTCTGTGAGTCAGTTGTCTATCCATCTGATGATGTAGGGGTTTATGCCTAACTCAGTAAGTTTATCTATGATCCCCATGTGGGGATTTGTGTCGAAAGCCTTTGTGAGGTCTAGATAAGAGGTGTGTACCATTTTACCCTCATCCATGGCCCTGATGACTTTCTCGAAGAAGTTCACCAGATTGAGCAGGCAAGACCTCCCTTTGACAAACTCATATTGGGTCTGGTCTATTGTTTATAGAGTTCCTATGTCATTATTGATCAGATCCATGATAATTCTCTCCATAGCCTTGCAGGTAGGACTGGTCAAGCTTATGAGTCTGTAGTTTCCTAGCTCAGTTGATGCCCTTTTTTAGGAAGATGGCAAGTAAATTATCAGCTGTAAGGGTGGTAGGTTTAAGTGTCAGAAGGAGTTTCTTAATTGATGAGATAGGAACAGGTGAGAGAGTTAGGGGAAATGTTGTTTGGATCCTGCCTTCGCCCAGAATGATACCACAGTATAAGGACGAAATGACTGACTTCAACAATTGGCTAAGCTTCTGGTGTCACTGAAAGGGGATCCAGTATTTGTCTGCCTGGGAAGACATAATCGACAAACCACGATGCTTTGCCAGAGATGGTCTGCACCTGTCACCCCTGGGATTCAGGTTACTGGCTAAAGCTCTTGCCACCCCTATAGTGCCTTTTTTAGGCAAGGTTCAAAGGATAAAACCACCACCTTAACAGATACAAGCATGCAAAATCTGAAGGTAATGCTACTCAATGCTAGACGTCTAAACCTCAAAATGCACTCTCTCGAGGCACTCCTAAAAATGGAGAACATCGATATATGTGCAGTGACTGAGACCTGGTTCAAGGCTCCAGAGAGCACCCCTGCAATAGCAGGCTACAATTCGTACCACACTTTTTGGCCACAAAACCAAGACCAAAACACTAAAGGTGGAGGAGTATCCATATTCACCAAGGATATTCACATCTCCAGGCTAGTTGCCCAACACAATGCATCTGAAATTCTCCAGGTGCAACTAACACTAGGTAAGACTGCAATCCAAATTGTAGCTTGCTACAGATCCCCCACCATACCCCAAGATTCTCACTACACCTTCCTAAACATACTGGAAAATATTAAGATACAACCAAACACCCTAATACTAGGTGATTTCAACTACCCTGCCATTAATTGGGAAAACTACTCAGGTACCAACTCCTTTTCCCAACGGTTCTTGGAATTCATAAATTCCAACACTCTGGATCAACTGATCCATTGTCCCACCAGGAACTCCAATATCCTAGACCTGGTCATTACCAACATGGGAGATAGATGCTCCCCACCAGTGGTCACCCCCTCATTGGTCAGGTCTGACCATAAGCAAATCACCCTTGATATCCTTGCCCACCCCCACCCCCCAGTAAAGAAACCTCCTTAAAAAACTTCTCCAAAGCCAATTTCATGCTACTGAAGTCAGAAGTGACAAACTCCACAACACCCACGCAGACAGGATCTGGAAGTTCGACTGCAGAATCCTACACTAAGGCACTGTACGAGCACATCCACTCGTGCATGAATCGTGCCATCCCAAATAGAACCAAGATGCTCTTCTCCAAAAAAAGGAAGCCAATCTGGTGGTCCCCTGCTATAAACAAACTATACAACAGAAGGAAGAAACTGTTGCAGAAAAGAAGAAAATCCCAGGATGCAAAAAACTCCCTCACCAGCCTCAGTAAGAAGCTGAGTTCCCTCATAAAATCCTCAAAAGCTAGTTACGAAAATAAAATTGCCAAAGATTCCAAAGACAACCACAAGGCATTCTATAGTTATGTCAAGAATCTAAATGGCAATGCTCAGATCTGCTCTGAGCTACAACAGAATGGCATGAAATATACTGATCCCAAGGATATTGCCAATATCCTGGCAGATCGATTTAGTGCCAACTTCACTCCCCTCTCACCCCCTAAAGGGCCCATCTCAATACCAAAAGATTGCGAATTTCTGATAATCACAGCTACACAGGTAGAAACAGCACTCTCCAAAACTAAGAATACAGCATCCATGGGACCAGATGACATCCCAGGCTGTGTACTACATGAACTACAAAATGAACTGGTACCCCACCTAAGTGTCATGTTTAATCATAGCCTCACCTCATGCTTCATGCCCACTGAGTGGCGCACAGCTACAGTTATCCCGCTCCACAAGGGAGGATCCACCTTGGATCCTGGGAACTACCGTCCCATCAGTCTGACAAGCCTGATCTGCAAGGGCATGGAACGCATTATCATGGAACTTATAAACAAAGACATTGGCAACCTCCAGACACTGGACCCCACCCAGTTTGGGCTTGTGAAGGGCCGAACTTGTCTCCTGAATCTGACTGACTTCTTCAAATCGGTCTCCAGAGCTGTGGATGAGGGTAAGGAGGTCCACACAGCCTACCTGGACCTCGCCAAGGCCTTCAACAGCATCCCCCACTCTGGAATCATAGATAAACTTACTAAGCTGGGCATAAAACCCTACGTCACTCGATGGGTTGCCAACTGGCTTACTGACAGAACCCAGACTGTAAAAGTAGCCAACTCCAAATCCAGCTCCAGACAAGTGACAAGTGGAGTACTACAGGGTTCAGTCCTGGGACCACTCTTGTTTGGCATCTACTTCTCTGAAGTACAGGCCAACACTAAGGGACTCTGGCTAACAAAGTTTGCAGATGACTGCAAACTGGGAGCCATTATTGAATCCCCAAATGATGTGGATATTCTACAAAAGGGCCTTACAGAAACAGATGCCTGGTGCCAGAGCCGTGGGCTCAAGCTTAATGCCAAGAAATGTATAGTCATCCCCTTTGGAAAAAAACATGTACCCATGAACTACCACATAGGTGGCAGGACACTAAACATCAAAAGTGTGATGAGAGACGTAGGGACACAAGTGGACAGTGGTCTCACTTTTGATAACCACATCGCCACAACAGTCAGGAAATCCTTCTACATGGCACACCTCATCACTAAGGGCTTTTCATCCAGAAAAAAGGAGGTCATTGTCCCACTGTACTCATCCCTCATTAGACCCATTATAGAGTATAATGCCCCATTTGGTATGTACCTCACAAGGCATCTGCAACAGCTGGAAAGGTCACAGAACTACCTCACTAAAAGAATCAGAGGCCTAAAGCAGATGCCATATGCTGACCGTCTAAAAAAACTCCAGCTATACTCTGTGGCATATCGTCTACTCAGAGGCGATCTCTGCTTAACATACAAGGCCATGTCAAACCCTGAGCTGTTGGACATGCTCCACTTAAAGAAATCCCAGTCCCTCAGAGCCACAAGCTCCAGGGATCTAAACCTTATCATTACAATGAACAAAACATGCTGGAGGGATAGGTTCTTGACCCAGAGACTCCCCATACTCTGGAATAGACTGCCCATACATATCAAGCAGAGCACCTCATTGGCCATCTTCAAAAGGAACCTTGATGATTGGATGGGAGATAGGAAATTCACCCCGGGGATCATGTCAGTCGCCCTGCTAGACAGGGGCCCAGAGAAGTAAATATTGTGGGAAAAAATTTCCAGGGAATTGTTATGGCTAGGCTTGCATAGGCCTTAGGGCCGATAGCCTAGTACCAACCTATGAACCTGATGTTATATATACATAGCATAGGAGACACCATTTACTATTTTGAATCCTGTAATCATTTCTACCTCATCTAATCATGCACCTACCAAAAGCAGTCTACATATAGTTAAGTAGACTTTGCATGACAGGATACACATTGGAAGGTTGTGATAGTTTAACTGCAGAGTGGTGGATGCTTTCTGATCCTCTCACCAGAAACTGAAGCAAATGAGACTACTGAAATCCATGTCATCTTGTTGCCGCTAGGGGCCATATATAGGGTTATATATAGGTTGGGTGGTTGGCAGAACGGTTAAGGTGTTTACCTTATAGACAAAAGACAATAGGGTTTGATTCTTATATGGAGTAATTGGCTAGGCTTAGAATGGCTCTCAAGGGCAGTTAGGCTAGTACTAATCTATAAACCTATAATTACATTGGCAAAGCTTGTAAGGGATTTCTTGGCATTTAGTTTTAGTCCGTGTCTCTGACACCAGTTATTTGTCTGCATCAGCCCTTCCAGCAGGACATTTGTGTTGGTCGGGGAATTTATGACTGCTTTTAATTTGCAATCATCTGAAAATTTAGTCAGCCAGAGGCCATTGACATCGGATGACTTGGCTTTTTGCCTTTTCATTGATTTTATCGCTACATGAACCTCTTCTTAAGAGAGCTGTTATTCACACCTTGCTATTAAATCAAGAGACATTTAAGGAAATGTACTGAATTTAGATAATTATAGGTTTATGTGTGTAACTGGCCTAAAAGACCATTCCAAGCCTTGCCAATAACCTAAGGTCAGACTCAAACCTCGTACCTTGTGTCTGTGAGGTGAAGACCTTAACCATTATGCCAAACCCATCCACAAGGTATCTGGCATCAACATCCTGTGCTTATTGTTGTCAGACAGATTCTTCATGTATAGTTGTATACAGTTTTATATATATATATATATATATATATATATATATATATATATATATATATATATATAGGTCTATGTCAGATGATTGACTTTTCAGAAACTCGAAAAAATGTTAAATAGACCATATCATAATGTTTACGAAAACTCAAACATCAAAATAAAAAAAAAAAAAAAAACAACTACAAATTATATATACCAACTCGAAGATCGCACTACAGTAAGGAAAAGACAAATTCCCTGATCCTCGCTGTACTGTGATCTCCATTCAAAAGCTTTGAGTTTTCAAAAAATTCAATCATATCATCTCTACTATATGGCGTTCAAGTTTCTGAAAACTCAATCAACTGATAGGGACCCATACAAATATATATATATATATATATATATATATATATATATATATATATATATATATATATATATAAAACAACAACAAATTTAAAACCTCTACAGGAACACAAAAAAAAATGGTAACCGCAATATCTTGCAGTGCAGTGTTGGCAACAGAAACTCCAACAAAGTGAGGTATTAAAAATCACCTTATCACCTTTAATAACTGAAGTTAAGTACTTTTGTTCCTTTACACATTTCATGGAACTTCATCAGAACTAAGAAATCATTAAAACTGTTGTCTTTAATAAAACCTTTTAAAACCATGTGATACAAATCTGCCAATAACATATGTTACTTAATTAAATACTTAACACAGCCTAACCATGTGACGAGTGATAATGAGTAAAAGCATCAAACATCAAAATATTTTAATTTTAGCACTGGATTGATTGAACATGAACCATTTAGACCCGGATTACTCATGACATTTTACTTAAGCTGCCATTTCAATTCACATTTATCTATATGTTCATCAATAATAAAACCTCTAGCATCCCTCTTTACTTGTTCAACCACCACAAGTCCAAATTTATGAGTGATGAATTCTTGAACATATCTGCACAATGCCTTAGTAGTTCTACCATTTTTAATGTCCAACAGATGTTTGTAAATTCTTTCCTTTAACCTTCTTGAGATTTTCCCTGTATTAAAAAGCAGAGCATGACTTACAACTAGCTAAATAAACAACTTGTTTAGAATCACAAGAAAAATGACCTTTTATTTGATATGTCTCCCCTCTGATGACAAAACTATCAGTTTTAAGTATACTGGGGCACTGGGAGCAGCAGCTGCATTTAAACGTACTTGGAATAGAATTAACACTTTCTGTTGTGATGGACTTATTTTGTTCCAAATAATATCCTTCCTATAGATTAGACATGGCCTATTTCCAGCTTTATTCAGTATTGAACTGTCTGACACAAATAAGTTCCAATTTTTCAGTCACCAATGACTCTACTATCTAAAACGCAGTAGTAAACAGTTTATTGTTTTCAAAAATGGCTCTCTTATTTGGGGTTACCTGCAGACAACTGACTTCACCATCACTTGCATTTAATATTGGTGAATAAATATCATTTCTTCTCTTGTTTATAATTTCTTCTTTAATTTCTAACATGAATTTTGCAGGATAACCCCTTCTGAAAAACATTTCTGCCAAGATGTCACATTCCCTGCAAAAGGCATCCATTTCTGACACCATTCTGGCTAAACAAACTAATTGGCCTTTCACTTCGGCCTTTTTCTGGTGTATCGGGTGCCAATTGTTAAAATGCATGTATGTGTTAAAAAATGTGGGTTTTCTATGTATATTTGAACTAAACCTCTGATTGTTTATGTTCAATTCCACATCTAGATTCACTATTTTTTCTTTATTGTAAGTATGCGTGAACTTTAAAAACTCCACTGTATTGTTGGTATATGTAAAAAATTCCTGCAATCTATCAGAGATGTATTTCCATAAAATAAAGATGTCATCTAAAAATCTTGTATGTAGCACCCTGGAATCTTTAAATTCACTTTTGAAAATGCATAACTTTTCCCAATAGGTCATCACCAAGTTTGAGAAACTCGGAGCACATGCTGCTCCCATTTGGCCCTCAGAATATATAACATTGTTTTTTAAAGCCAATTCCATTAATGTTGTGACAGCATTAATTTTGTCAGCATGCAAATCTGCCAGCTCAAATAAATATTCCTCAAACCAAGATAAGGTCTAACTGAATACAAATTTTTGAAGTCTATGGTAAAGTAAATAGCATTGTTGACATATTCTGACCCATTGATCTGACTCAGAAGATGTCAAGAATCTCTACAGACATGAGATAATTTTTTTAGACTTCCCTTCAAAATGTGATCCAAAAATGTAGCTATATAAAATGTTTTTGACCTAGTGGTAACCACTATTGGTCTAAAAGGTGGATCATGCAAACCTTTATGAATTTTTGGGATACCAAATACTCCAGCTATAACTGGTTTATAATTTTTTGTGAAGTCTGATTTGTTTCTTCTTAATTGACCCTGCATAACCATATCTTCTAACAGCATGTCAAGTTTTGAAAAAGTGATAATTTTGTTTCGAGAAACTTCATTATAGGAATTGTCCAATAATAAAACATTCATATGACTGCTGTATTCTTCACTGTTTATTATAACCAGCCCTCCCCCTTTATCAGGCTTCATTACCCTGATACTTTTATCCTCACTTAATTCTCTGAGTAACAAAGCTTCACTGACTGTATGTATGCATGTATGTATGTATGCATGTATGTATGTATGTATGTATGTATGTATGTATGTATGTATGTATATGGCTGAACAGTTCTGATGGATTCAGATGAAATTATAATTTTATCACAGTTCTGATGGAGTTAGATGAGGTTAGATAAGGTTAGAATTTTATCTACCAGTTTAAGTTAAAAATAGCTTACTAGGTTTATGAATTTGCATTATATTCACTAGAACAGAGTGGTCTTGGACCCATTCAGAATATTTGCAAATCATTTGTGATTCAGATCAAGATAGGTCAGAATCCAGACTGATACTCAGTTCATTCTTAAAATCCTTAACTTGGGCCTCACTTTCACTATTATAATTTAAAATCTGGAAGTCTTCCAGGGATTGTATTACCTCCAATAGCTATATTTCCTTATTTGTTTTTGTGGTACTTTTCCGTTAACGGGCAACAGCTTTTTTGGGGCTTGTTTTAATTTTTTCTTCCTTGTCGGAGTGCTATTCATTGTCTGACATGTCAGTACTGCGTATTTTACAGTCCTGTTCTGCTTTTTCTTTGGCCTTTCTTCTCCGACCATGTGCTGATTTATAAGGGTCAGTGTGTTAATCTTTGTAATGCTGTGAGGCATTTCTGCCCACATGCATACACTGACAATGGGGACAAAGGACTTTGAAAAATAGGAACGTGTTGAAAATGTGAAGTGAAAATGGGGAGAAACCGTTACGAGGGCTGCAGGCAAAATGTGTACTTCATGTGAAGTCACTGGCGGTCCTTTGTCGGTGCTGCTTATTTTGGTCTTGTATTCTGCTTTTCATTTTGTCTTTGTTGTCGGAGTGCTTCTGATTTCCTCCCAAGTCAGTAGCACTTAAACACACAGTTTTCAAAAGATTTCCTGTTACTTCATAAACAGGGTGTAAATGGCAGATGTTCTATTCAGAAAAAGGAACAAACTGATTCTCTTGCCGACCATCTGCTGATTTGCAAGAGTTAGTCTGTTAACATTTGTAATGCTGTCAGGCATATCTGTCAACCTGCACACACTAAAAATGGGGACAAACGGCTTTGAAAAATAGGGACATGTATTGAAAATGTGAAGTGAAAATGTGGGCAAACTTCTTTGAAAGATCGGGCCCTCTGTTGAAAATGTGAACATGTAATAACAACATTTGCGGTTCTTATCTGTGTACATTCCATGCCAGCATTTCAGTTTGCTGACGACTGCTGCCCCGTTATTGGAAAAGTACCATTTTGTCACTTATAAAACAATTTTATAAAATGACCTCTTTGTTCTACTTTCATTTAGGCTAAACATGGCAAATGTAACCTCAATGTTTTCAAGATTATTTAAAGGATCATTTATGATGGAATTTACAATTTCAATAACTTGATTGAGATGTAATAATACTGGGTTTAAAGGCCACTTCAAAACTGACTTATCTAGTTTGTTAAAATAAAGAGAATTCATTACCAACTAAACTTCTGAACGATCTTAAAATTAAAAAAAAAGTTTTTTGTAACCTTATTTGTAGTATGAGCCACAAACTCAGAAACAAAGAGCTACATCTTAGACCAGAACTTGTGCAGACTAGAAAAGAAAGTAACCTGAATGTTTCCAGGTACAACAGTCTTTATTAGTCATCCTTACTATATACAGTAAACTCTCAGTTAACCAGAACTCAAGCAACCGGCACTCACAAACAACCAGCAAAAAAATGTCAAAGAAATACAATGCTATTTTCATTTGTTGCACTTTCTGTTTTCCCACCACAGAAACATACCTTACATTTTTAGAGTTTTAGAGTTTTAAAAAGGAAGATAGGAATAAATTCCCTCTCTTCCCAACCTGAGAACAAGTCAAACCAAGCAAATAGTATAGGGTACAGTATTAGTCAGGCCAATTTTTAATAGTAACTCTCAAGCAACCAGAAACTACAATTATCCATCATCTACCAACCCCCATGGGTGCTGGTTAACTGAGAGTTTACTGTGACATCTATAGTCCTTATAATGTTTAGAAACACCCTCATTATGCACTTCATCTTTGCGAAGTCTATTTTAAAATCTAAGACTGCATTCCAAGCTCTTCCAACAATAATATAGTAATTTCAGATTATTTTATAATTCCATACAAGATGCCAAAAATAAACTAAAAAGTGAGAGGGAGATACTTAAGATAAGTATAGGTTTGTTTGTTCTATTTTCTTTAACTGTTAACTTAAAAAACACATATACAGCTGGTCAAACTGAGAATTTTGACCATCATAATTAGATGTTTCTTTTAACTATAACAACATCAGTTTTGGTCTGTGTATTTCATCTTGAACAATAGCTTTAATCCAATTCTTACTGGTATTAGTCATTGTTCTGCTTCCACTGGGGTCTCCTGCAACAATGTAGTATGGGCCACTGATTTATAAAACTGGAATTTGTATTCTTGTATTCAAATCCACAAGGAGTTTCTGACTGTTAGTAGGGAACTTAACAGCCCTCTTAGATAGTATAGCTTGTACTGGTGTTTGGACACAGTTTTCACAAATTACATATAGAAAGGAAGGCAGGTCATTGTGAATGAAAAGATTTTTTGGGTAAATACCTACATGAAAAAATTTCCAGTTTTAAAAACAATGGAAATGTGTAGAGCATCTGAGCCTAATTTTGGGCAGACGTATTCAGACAGGCTGGCATGCATTTGTCAAAATCAGAGAAGATATAATTTTTGCAGAAAATATTTAGCAATATTTGACAACCACAAGGCAGGATTTTTACCTCGTCAAAAATTTAACAGTTCACAGATAGCAACATTTGATGCATCTATGATGATTGTTAATGCTAGAAGCATTGCCCCCCCCCCCACTGCATCCCACACTTGCAGCCTTCGAGACAAAATGTGAGCTTGTCATAAGAAAGGCTCTCAAAAAAACACCAAAACATAAGTTCTATAATACTTCAAAGGATGAAATATTAGCACTTAAGAATTTAAGCAATGATAGAATCAGATGTGTTATGAAGGCTGACAAGGGAGGAAGCATACTTGTTACAGATACAGACAGTTATATAATGAAACTAGAGAACATGCTGAACACACCTGAGTTTTATTCTAAACATTCCTTTGAGGAGGTTAAAACTGCATATATAGAATGGAAGGATAAGCTAACCACAATGCTTAATGCAGAACTTACTAGTGAAAACATTTTTGAGTATTTAAACACTCCTTACCCTAAGTTACCTTGTTTTTTTTTGGGGGGGGGGGGATTCCCAAACCCCATAAGAATAGGGAAGATCCACTTTATACACCTGTTGTTACAAGTGGGCATGTCAGGGACCACTGTCATATACTTAGAAGTGTATGTGAATGAACAAAGCATTTTGGTAACTACAGATGTTGAAGCCCTATACACTGTGTTACCACACATGTACTGTATTGAAGCAGCTACAGACAGGGCCAGTGTTAACATTTTGGGGGCCCCAGCAAATGTCAAGTTTGGGCCCCCCCTAGGCACGTCCGTCAAAGTATCATCCTGTCATTGCCACCCCCCCCCCCAAAAAATGCCTTTTAGTTCATGCCACAAACTTTTAGGACTAGTATGTACAAAATGACCTGTAGCTACAATGCTCTTACATTACAACAGGCATATGTTCCACACTATGTTCACCCATCTCACAGACGGACATTCACAGTTACTGGCATTTTAGTTACAATGATGACACATAATGGCAACTCTATGTATAGGTCTAGACTTAGGTGAAATGCTGTCTATATGCTCTAAAGTGCATTTTATTTATTTATTTATTATTATTATTTTTTTTACATTGAGTGATGACTTGAACAAAAATTATAATTAAGGAAAGAAATTCAGTGTTGCTGTTCAGCTTAAGTTTTCTTTGCATTCTTTTAGCACATCTTTCCTGACCAAGACAACAAAGTCATAAACATTTAGGAAACAATTCAGATAAGGCAGGGCCCAAGAAGCCATAAGGCTACATGTGTTCTGGGATGCATTTTAGAGCATTTCCAACCTTTTAATCCAACGGTGTCCTAAACAAAACCATGAGTAAGAAAACAATTTCAGTCTTTTCTTTTTCTTTCAAGGAAGACATAAATTGTGCCAAAGGCTTAATATTCAAAGATGACAAAATAGCAGCTCACAACAAACTAAGAAGCCATTTGTTGTCTGGATACATAGCTCCAATTTGGGAATATGGCCTGCCTCCCTAACACCCCCACACCAAAAAAAGATAGTCACTGCCTATGCACCCCACTGGTGTTAGACTGGGATTAATGTCTTCCACTTCAAGTTTATTGCTAAACTAACTGATCTAAACCTCTCCCTCTCTAATATTCACTGGTTCTCGAGCTGTCTTTCAAACAGGCTATGGTCTGTCAGATGGCAATCTACCTGCTCCCCTTTCTCACCTACCCAAACTGACATCCCTCAAGGCTCAGTCCTCGGCCCTCTCCTATTTAACATCTTCACCAATCATCTTTACTCCTCCTGCACCACCTCCTCCCTTGTACAATGCACTGATGACTCTACTCTTATCTCTTGCATGGACAACAACACTAACCTTCTTTCCATCACTCAAAACTGTTTCTCATCTGTGGAAAAATGGCTCACAGACCACCAACTTATACTTAACCCTAAAAGGCTAAGCTCCTATTATTCCTTCCCAAATCTCTCTCCCACCACAAATCCACCTTTACCATTTCTTCTCTTGATAGCACTGTTATCAAAACAGAACCTCACACTAATTTACTTGGTATGATAATTGATGACCATCTTAAATTCAACATCTATATACAACACTGTATCAAAAAAAAAAAGTAATCAGAAACTGGGTCTTCTCTACAGAAATAAAAAAATCCTTGCTCCCAACTTCAAACCCACGCTAGCCCAAGCCTTCCCCCTTCCATGTCTACTCTATGCCTCCTCTATCCTTGCCCATCTCCAGTCATCCCTACTCACCAAACTCGAACACACATACAACAATATTGTCAGATTCAACTGTAACTAACCATATAAACCACATCATTGCCCTGCCCTGAAACAACTTCAGTGGCTCAAATTCCCCCAGCTTTAACTACTTTCCCAGCTGCAGCTCACACACCCTGCTAAACAACTCCCTTGCCTGTCTCTCTCATTCTGCCATAGTATCCCCTTATACCCTGTTCATTCAATTTGTAGCTCTGACCAGTACCTTCTTGACATCTCTAAACCAAACAAAATAATTGGCAAACTCCTCTACAAACACTCAGTGTCCCTAGCTTGGAATAGGCTCCCACCAAACATCGGTAGCATTTCTGGTACCAGCTGTTTCAAAGCTGAAGATAAGAATTACATTCTAAACTTCTGCAGAGATTGTGTGTGGGCAGTAATATTGGTGGATTGTAATGACAGAAGTCTTGAATGGCCTTTTATTGTTGAAATTTTTTGAAATGGGTAGTGTTTGGTTCATAAATTTTGTCTCATTGCTTATTAAAAGAATGTTTAAAACTACAAATTTAAAACATATTCTAACAAGTGGTGCTGTATTATACAAGGAATATAATTCAATACAATCAGGAAAGTGAATTAAAGAATACATACATGTATGAATGTCCCTAAAAAAATGTGTGCAAGGAGTCTGTTTTGAAAACAGCCCAAAGGTAAACTTAATTCTCCGTCAACCAGATGCATTTCTATGAATGTGGGTTTTCAATTTCTATGAATGTGGGCTTTCATGCTGTTTCAATGAATGTGAGTTTTGCCATTTCAATGAATGAGAGTTTCAAGGGCAGACAAGTTTACTGCTCATGCTAAGTCTGTTTTTATTGTCAAACTGTATTGTTTAGCAAGTGGCTATCTGTGTTTCTGCTATTTTGTTTCAATATCTGTAATCACTGTAGAAGCAAATAATACAACATATGCATGGTAACTGGTGAGATAACCAAATAATGGAACACTGGAATGGCTGAGGAGGGGGCTGCTGCTGGGGGTTGCTGCAGGAGGGGCTGCTCTGGGGTGGTGGTCTAGTACCCTTCCTAGAACCCTATTTGACCATGATCTGGCTCTTGTATTTAAAGTAGAAAATACATATGCAAAGGTAGCTGCAGTATAACTACATTACAAGGTATCTTTTTCTTCCTATGCATTTAAATAATTTAAGGAAATGACTGGAGTGGCTTTATTGGGGAATGACCCAGTGGGCATGGCTCAAATAGGGGTGTTTCATGAGTGTGGTATGGGTGAAGCTTAAGGGGCACCTGAGCACTACTTTGCCTAGGACGCCATTTCGGCTAAGGCCAGCCCTGAGTAAACCTGTCTTTAATGGAAAGGGAAGTAGGACAATCCCATAGTCTACTTTCCTGTTGTGGAAAAATAATGAAGAATGTAATATTGGATAATTTATTGTTCGAACTAGAAATGCTGGGATTTGAAACCATTCATCAGTATGCATATCTTGAAAATAGATCTGTTACCACCTGTAATACAATGTTCTATGAATGAAACATTGTGCTATGATGCAATCAAGGGAGCCCGCAGGATTTTTTGCAGGGGGGGTGCAAACCCTAGCCCCGCCCATGCAGCCCCAACCTCCTCTGCTGCCCCCGCCCACACAGCCCCACCCCCAGCCATGCCCACGCAGCCATTCCAGTGTCCCAATACTTGGCTATTTTTCCCCATTTGTCATAGACACTGTTCAAATCTCTCAGTGTGCATACTGTTTTATGCTTTACTTCTACAATGATTACAGATATTTGGATTTCATTTACAGCTTTTATTTCAAATTTTATAGCACAAACACTGATAGACATTTACTAAACCTAAACAAAGCAATAGTTTTACAATGAAAAGAGACTTAGCATTAAAACTTTTCTACCTTTGAAACCCACATTCACCGAAGCAACATTGAAACCCGCATTCAAAGAAAATGCATCTAGCCAGTGGCAGGGTAAGTTTACCTTTGGGCTGTTTTCAAATCATAGGCTCCTTGCACACATTTTTAGAACCATGCAAAAGTTATTTGATTCACCTTCCTGACTGTATTAATTATACTATATAATAATTGAATTATATCCCTTGTATAATACAGCACCACTTGTTAGAGTGTGTTTTAAATTTATAGTTCTGAACATTTTTCCTTTGAGCAATGAAACAAATCATATGAACCAAAAATGACAACCTGCCCAATTCAGAACATTTCAAGGGCCACTCTACTCAAACTTCTGTCATACAATCCACCAATATCAATCAATATGCAGAATCTTTGCAGAAGTAAAACTCATCTGAATATTTCCACATTAAAGAGATCTGAAACCAGTGAAGAGGTTGTTGCTAGAAAACAACTTTATATTTCAGTGTTTCATCTACAAATTAACTGCCTGCTGCCCTTGAAAAATAAATTGCCTACGTTATATTAAAAAATGGTAAGCTGGTATATTGCAATAGGGAATGGGTGGCAAGCTGAAAAAGAAGTACATAGTTATTAGGCATCTCATCCAAAGGAGGACATACACCCCCTTAAAATACAAATCTACATGTTGTGGGAGTAGAACCTACAGCCCTCTGTATCAAGATGCAAGTATGCTACCTGCTGTGCTGCTTTAAAAATTCTATACCACAATAGTGATACTGTTTGCTAAACAAAACAATTGCACATTTTAAGCAGGCTTAGCATGAGCAGCAGTAAAACTCTCTTCCCTTGAAGCTCACAATTCCTTGAAAATGCACTTGAAAATAAATTCCACCTGCTAACTCTAGGGCATTTCACTCTCTCTAACACACACCTCAACCTCTAAGTGCAAGAAATCTGGACAAAGCCTAAAGTAAATAGGAGCAGATTATAAATATTGCTCTCATGAACTTAGAATATTGCTAGAATAACAGGATTTATGTTAGTATGCATTTTTCTAAAGGATATGACATCTAAAACTCAAATGTCTGTCATTATTTAGCAACTTCAATGCTTTTTAGGAGGAATATGGGGCAAAATCTGGACATTCTCCAAAAACCTGGACAGCTGAGGGGTATGCTTCCTCCTTCTTATACATACACACAGACACACATACATACCATACCTCTCAATACCTCTCAATATGTTAACACAAGAAATCTAGACAAAGCCTGTTATAATGTTGGGGATAAAGGCCCATTAGAAAGTTGCTAGAATAAAAGGATTTGTGTTAGAATTAAATTTTCTGAATGATATGAAGTCTGAAACTGAAATGCATGTCATTATTTATTAACCAACTATATTCAGATATAGTTGGTTGTCTCAGTACTCACCGTGGCTTGCATTTTCTCCTCTCTTGAAAGGCCCACTCTGCTTAACTTGTGTATTATTTCCTCAGTCACTTCACCGTGGGTTGCAAGGCAGCTTCATCACTAGTGTGCGCACAAAATATAATGCCTTCAATGAGTCTTGCAAGAAATCACATGCAATCATCATGACACAAAGGTTCTACTGAAGATGCTTCCAATTTTTCTCATACACGAACACGACAGAAGCCAGAAACAGCTGTTATTCCACAGCTAGATGCAGCAGTAGCAAAACAAATTGCAGAGAACCAAAATAAATTGGAACCAATGTATCTACCATTATTTACTGTGCAACCCATGACATTCCTCTCTGTGGAAAAGAAGGCTCTGGTGGAAAGTCGTGTTACTTGTTAGATTTTCGTATTGAAGCTGGTGACACAATACTGAAACAGCACAGTGAAACAGCTGCAGGAAATGCTTGGTACACATCCCATAGGGTGCAAAATGAGCTGTTGGCAGAATATGAACACGTACTTCAAAAGGAGATTGTTTGTGCAGCAAACAGGGCAGCTGGATTTAGTGTATTGGCAGATGAAACTGTAGATATCTCAGACATTGAGCAGTTGTCACTGGGCATTTGGTTTGTTGATGATGATTGTATTCAAGAAGAGTCTGCGGTTTTTGTTCCCATTGTTGTGAGAGATGCACAGTCTCTATCAAATGTCATTGTCAGTGAATGCATAAAGTGCGGTCTAGACCTGGAAAAATTATTCAGACAGGCTATGACGGCTGCTCCATAATGGCAAGCATCCAGAATGGTGGTCAGGCAAAGATTCGTGAAAAGTATCCAAAAACAGCCTTTATCCACTGCACATCTCACAGACTAAACCTTGTAGTCAGTGATCTGAATGATGTTCCTGAAATACATAGTGCTGCTGATGTTATCAAGATTATTTTTTCCATGACAGTCCAAAACGACGAGCATTGGCACCAAATATACCTCTTCTGTGTGAGACACGATGGACCGAGAAATAAAAATCCATTTGTGTGTTTAGTCAGAACTTTGAGAAAATATTTGACTGCCTGGCTAATCTTCAGAAGAGCACTACTGGTGAAACCAGACAAAATGCACATATGTTACTCAGCGCTTGCTCTTCGTGCACATTTCTTATTTTTTCTCTTCATTATTGCAAATTACTCATCAGTTCTTGAGCCTGTTGCCCAGATGTTTCAGTCTGTTCAACTTGATATAGTAGAGGCTCAACAACACATCAACAGACTCATTGAAATATTCAAGGAGCACCGCAACCATGCTGAAGAACACTTTAGGAATGACATTCTCAGTAAGGCAAGATCGCTAGCAGATAAATTTAGTATTGAGTTAGTGTTGTCAAGGATTTGCAATCGACACACCGAGCAAACACAGTAGTCATGGATTTTGAGAGTTATTGCAGAACAAGTATTTCTATTCCCTATCTTGACTCCTTAGTTTCTTCACTGACGTCTCGCTTTTCCACCATTAACACTGCTCAGTTCAACTTATTTTATCTGCATCTTAAAATGATGCAAAACCTACAACGTGAAGAATTCTGAAAACAAATTGCTATCAGTAATGAACTATATCATTTTGCTACTATATCTGAATGATCGCTTCTTGTCTGATGCATTGGCTTTGAAGTTATAAGACAACCTAAAGAATCCAATGGGCTACTACTACCTTTGTAGTCAATATCTCGCAGGATCTTCTATCAATGATGTTACTGAACAAAAACAAACAAAAAAAAAAAGTGTCAGGTATGGGATTAAAAAAAAAACATTTTCTGATGTGTTTCAGCTACACCAATGATTAACATGTGCATAATGCTAACCTGGACAACAACAAAAAATAAATACATAATAGTTGATTTTTCTTTTGTACATGTTTATGCAAAGAAAACTTAATACTGCAGTAAGTACCATTATACCTCTCAACTGAACAGATTTTCGCAGAATGTCCAGATTTTTGCCTCATATTTTTTGTGTGTTCTTCCTAAAATCTGTACTTTTCTGGCATATAGCTGAGGATTGAAGTCATTAAATAATGATAAACATTTGAGTTGAAGAGTCCACATCCTTCAGAAATTTCATGCTAATGCAAAACCTATTATTCTATCAACTTTCTAAGTTTGTAAGAGCAATATTTAAAATCTGTTCCTAGTTGTTCCCCATAATTTTAATCTTTGTCCAGATTTTTTGCTCTACGAGGTTGAGACTGAGGTATGAATTCTGGATAGGAATATATGCTTTATGCACAGTCTTCACAGTTTCCCTTAAAATGTCAATGAACCTCACATGAACCTGTCTATATTCTCCTGCTTTGGCAATCTGGCTAGTGCTTTTTTAGTTTTTCCTTTCTTGTCTTATTTTTAGTACATCTTCAACATTATCTGTACTAAACATACTGTATGAACAATCATATGTTACTACATACTATACTTTTAATTGTATGTCTAAACCATTATGCTTATGTAAATATCTTATGCAATCATATATCTACAATTCAGTGCCTACTGCCCCTAAAGAATAAATTGCCCATGCTACATTAAACAAAAGTGGTAAGCAAGTATATTGCAATAGGGAATGGGTGGCAAGCTGAGAAACAGGTTCATAGTTGCTAGGCATTTCCTCCAAAGGAGGACATACTCAGGACTGCAGCACACCATCTCCTTAAAATACAAATCTACATGCTGTAGAAGTAGAACCTATAGCCTTTTACATCAAGATGCAAGTATGCTACCTGCTGTGCTACTAACACTGCTTTAAAATTCTATATGACAATAGTGATACCATTTGCTGAACTAAACAGTTGCACGTTTTAAGCAGACTTAGCATGAGCAGCAGTAAATTTCTCTTCCCTTGAAGCTCACAATTCCTTAAAAATGCACTTGAAAATAAATTCCATCTGCTAACTCTAACTAGGACATCACACACTCACACACTCACCTCACCCTCTTAGTGCAAGAAATATGGCCAAAGCTTAACATGAATAGGGACAGATTACAAATATTTCTCTCATGAACTTAGAAAATTGCTAGACTAACAGGATTTGTGTTAGTATGCATTTTTCTAAAGGATATGATGTCTAAAACCCAAATGTCTGTCATTATTTAGCAACTTCAAACCTTTTTAGGAGGAATATGGGGCAACAATCTGGACATTCTGTAACAACCTGGGCAGCTGAGGGGTGTGCTACCTCTCTTGTATGCATACATATGCACACACACCTACTACTTACACATATACCTCTCAGCCACTCCGAGACAAATTTCAACAGAATCAGGGACAAATGTAGAACAAATCAGGGACACTTAAACTATTACATCTATTAACTCGAGACATTAACAGAATAAAAGTATGTGAATTAATATACATGTCCTACAGGAACAAAAATCAGTACCTCAATCATTGTCATTATTTATTAAGTATAACACAGCACCTTTCCGCCAAAAGGCACTAGTGTTAAGAGGGATTCATTTCAGAGGGACAGAGCTAAAATTTGAGTTAAAATCAAGGACAGTTGAGAGGTATGCTTACACACACACACACACACACACACACACACACACACACACACACACACACACACACACACACACACACACACACACACACACTCACCCCTACCTACGACTTACACACACACACACCAACAGTTACCTACTTCTTACATACAGTGCATATCTATTGTTGTTCCAAGTGAATGGCCCTTACTGGTGTCAGTGGGGAGGATTCAGGCTCTTTGATTACTGGTCCAGAGAGGGGATGTCACAACATCAACAGCCAGTATTACACAAGCCTGTATTTTTCTGGTGGACACTTCTATGCAAGGTCTTCAATAGAAATGGAATTTGTTGGTTGACAGCTTATGTGGAAGATGGAATGAAACATGACAAAGATGTCCCAAGAATGAGAAATTTTATATAGTCTGATCCAGAGAGGATCCATTTCAGCCAAAGCTGGGGAGTTACACATCACATTTTACATGAGCACAGAAGTCAAAGTAGAGCTTCTGGCACAACAGTACAAGCTGCAATGTCTTATAACAGAAAAAGCAAACATAATACATACAAAGACAAGCCTCAATAAATCAGGAAAGTTGACCAGATCATCTGTAGATATGTACAATGAGAAGAGAGAGAGTGAGAGAGAGACAGCGAGAATACTGACAGGGGTGTTAATGCTGGGTAGAGATTAGGTTAGGATGATGTATTAGTGTGGTGGGGTTGGTTAGTGCAAAAGGGCTGGGAGCGGGAGGCAAGTATGGTTTTCAGCAATGACCTGTGATTAGGGAACGTGTACATTAATGCCAAAGAGCAAACTCAGGTTATTTAATGCTACTGGTGGGTTACTGAAACATGTGCAGGTGGCCCCTGGATTATGCTGAACGAATCTCTTAACTACAACATTAAAACTGATTCACCCAAAACAGCCGCAGGTGCTCAGTAAATGCAAACCAACTTCTCATTTAAAATACTGTGAAGTAAGAACATTGCACAATCATGGTAAATTATTGATTCTAGAGAAAACTGGATGCGTCTGAAACGTTCAACCCTGAATAAAAAATATAAACAGATTCGCTACTATACAGATAGCAAATGTGGAATTTCCTTTAAGCGTTGTCTTGCACTGCCATGCACCAGACATTCAATCACTTCTGTTAAATACAATAACAGTAATAGCAAACATTTCAAAAACAATGCTAACATTCACCAATAAATGGAAGAACTATGACAGCTGTCAACTAAAATAAAGTTTTCTACTAAACTATCATAAGTAATACGAATACCTCAGCTGCACTGACTGGCATATTTCCCATTGATACATACCCTGATCCAATAAACTGGACCCGTAAAATTCCCAAACAAGGGAAGACCAAAAGTAACTTCCAGTGTCATGATAATCCTTAAGAGATATAAAGTGCAAATAATGTTATATGCAACACTTCGAAAGCTTTAGAAAATTCCTACATTCTCAGTGCCATTTTATTTTGTGACTTTGCAAATTTTACTTAGGCAGAATTATCACTTCCCATTTCTTCTGAAACGAGGGAAACCTCTTCTTCCTCCATCACTTGTTGACCCTCATATAAAATATATCATATGCATAACCCTGTCTTCCAGATAATAAACTGAACTGAAGAGCTTGTAGTAATTGGTTGTTTTGGACCATTTCTAGCTCTTTTGAAGTTCCCTGTTTAAAATCCACCTCTGAGCATTTTTTTCTGGCTATACTACTCAGAAACAGCTCCTTGTGGTCCTGCAGAGTGGTCCTAGCAGCAGAGAACTGAGAAAAGCGACTACTTTCCTGATTTAAGTATTTTTTGCTGTTTTTTCTCTTGCTTACTTTGAACAAGCTTAAACTGTTTTTTTTAGCTGTTTGTTGCATTATATATTATCTGCACTTAAAGTTACATTTGGTCAAAAATTGGTCGAAAGTTTGTTTGTTTGTTTAGCGCAGCGTCTGTTAAACAAGGTTAAACTTTTTCTGGCTCCGCCAACTCTGCTCTTCAAATTTTCCCTTAAGAAAGATCTACTCTTATAATAATCAGTCTACTCGCTTTATTATAAGCCTAGCACTTGTTCTCAAAACCTCTCTTCTAAGTAAGCACTCTCAAACTAAAGTAAGCACTACATCCACCTACCACCCCTGTGAGTACCCACTTCCCTTAAAGGCACAACACTCCCTTATAATATTCTAGCATGTCGAGTGGTAGATTACTAGCATCCTCTCCGGTTCATCTGGTTAATCTGGGAATATTGAGACAATGCTACAATTGTCTCATGTACACAGACAACCCTCTCCTCCTCCCAACAAACACAAATACATGTGAGAGATGCAACTATATAGCCAAACTGGAGGCTGAACTCTCTCAACTCAGGACTGGCAAGACCAGACAGGAGGAGAAGGTAACCACACACACAGCAAACCCAGTCCCACATAGACCTACCACAACTGCAAACCAAACACATAATAACACAAAGACATACTCGGAGGCTCTAACAAAAAATTTACCAAAACAACAGGGGCTCCCAAAGCAGACACCCAAAAATCCACCACCTCAAAACATAACACATGCAACACATACTTCAATAAATCAGTGTGTCAAACAATCACAGCCCTTAAGGCCAAACACCATGCCTGATACACTAGTAATAGGTGACTCTATAGTCAGACACACTGACGTTCCGCTTACCAGGCTGAACAAGGAGAGGGTAACAGTGAGCTGCCTATCGGGAGCTAGTATCCGCCACATAACACACGCACTCAGGTCACTCCAAAGCAAGTACAAATATGACTCCGTCATTGTCCATCCCGGCGTGAATGACCTGAGACATACCTCCCTGGACTACATGAAAAGAGACATAGAGGAGCTCTCTGATTATGTAGCCCAGGCTGTTATGACCCTGACCCTAAGCAGCATCTTGCCCTCACCAAGAATGATGCCACAATACAAAGACAAGATAATCAGCTTTAATAATTGGCTCAATTACTGGTGTCATTCTAGGGGGATCCAATGTCTGTCTGCTTGGGATGACATGCTGGACAAGCCACACTGCTTCGCAAGGGACGGCTTGCACCTGTCACCACTGGGCTTCCGGATATTGGCTAAGGCTCTTGCCACCCCCATAGTGCCTTTTTTAGGCAAGGGTCAAAAGACAAACCCACCTCCTTAGAAAACAAAAATGGAAAAAAATTAAGGGTAATGCTGCTCAATGCCAGAAGTCTAAATCTCAAGATGCAGGCTCTCGAAGCACTCCTCAGTATGGAGAACATCAATGTCTGTGCAGTAACTGAAACCTGGTTCAAGGCTCCAGGGAGCACCCTAGTGCTACCAAGCTATACCTCGTATCATGCTTTTCAGACCCAAAACTCGGGCCAAACCAAAAAGGGAGGGGGAGTGTCCATATTCATCAAGGACACCCACACCTTCAGGTTAGTGGCAACACATGAAGCATCAGAGGCCATCCAGGTGCAACTAACCATAGGCAAAACTGCTATACAACTGGTAGCATGTTACAGACCACCCTCCCAATCTCAGGAACCCCATTCAGCCTTCCTGAAGACATTGGAGGATATGAATATCTCACCAAACACCATCATATTGGGAGACTTCAACTGCCCTAACATAGACTGGGTGCATTATTCTAGCCCTAACACCCTAGCCCAAAGGTTCCTGGAATTCATAAATTCAAATGCAATGGAACAGCTAGTCACCTCTCCCACAAGGGGAGATAATATACTAGACCTGATCATCACAAACATGGGGACAAAGTGCTCCACACCGGAAGTATACCCCTCACTAGTGAGATCTGACCACAAACTAATCACCCTGTATATACATATTCCACCTCCACCCCCAACACAAAAGACTACAGTGAAAAACTTATCAAAAGCCGACTTTACACTTCTTAAGACTGAGATGGTATCCTTTAAGCCCACTGGGCCAGTGGAAACCGCATCCCACAATGCAATCCTTCACAAATGCTTTCTATGGACATCTCCAAGAATGCATGGATCATGCAATCCCAAATAAAACCAAGACCTTCTCCACCAAGAGCAGGCGTCCTGTCTGGTGGACCCCAGCCATAAGCAAATTGTATAATAAAAGAAGGAAGCTACTGCACGACAGAGCAAAATCCCATAAAGAGAAGGCATCTCTGATAAGCACTAGTAGAAAGCTACGTTCTCTCATAAAAACATCCAAGGCCAACTTTGAGAGGAAAATCGCTATGGACACTAAAGATAACCACAAGGCCTTCTTCTGTTATGTTAGAAACCTCGGCGGAAACCCTCAGATATGCTCAGAGTTAGTTCGCAATGACAAAAAATACACTGAACCCACAGATATTGCCAACATTCTGGCAGGCAGGTTCAGTGCAAATTTCTCCCCTCCCTCACCCCCAAAAGAAGAAATACTTATCCCAGCTGAATGTAACCTCCCTGTCATCTCAGATGTCCAGGTGAGAACCGCCCTCAGCAAAGCTAAAAACACAGCATCAATGGGACCTGACGGTATCCCGGGTTGCGTGCTACGTGAACTCCAAGAGGAGCTAAACCCGCACATAAAAATGTTATTTAACCTTAGCCTTACTACAGGATATGTACCTGTACACTGGCGTACAGCAACAGTGGTCCCACTCCACAAAGGAGGCACTTCTACAGACCCTGGTAACTACCGCCCCATAAGCTTAACCAGCCTGGTCTGCAAAGCTATGGAAAGAATCATTATGGAACTCATAAACAGAGACATTGGGGACCTGCAGACACTTGATCCCACCCAGTTCGGCTTTGTAAAGAGCAGATCCTGCCTTTTGAACCTGGTTGACTTTTTCGAAACAGTCACTAGAGCCATTGACGAGGTCAAAGCAGTCCATACAGCCTACCTGGACTTGGCTAAAGCCTTCGACACAATACCCCACTCAGGCATCATAGACAAGCTCAACAGCTTAAGTGTAAATCCATATGTCACAAGATGGGTTGCAAACTGGCTAAAGGATAGAACCCATAAAGTCAAAATCACTGGAGCCATGTCAGACTCAAAGCCAGTCACAAGTGGTGTCCCACAGGGCTCTGTCCTGGGACCCCTCTTGTTCGGCATTTATTTCTCAGATGTGAAAGCAAACATGGGAGGGTTGTGGCTGACAAAGTTCGCAGATGACTGCAAACTAGGCGCCATAGTCGATACACCAGCTGACACATACATCCTACAGAAAGGCCTCACTGAAACGGACAACTGGTGCCGGAGTCATGGCCTTAAACTAAATGTCAAAAAATGTATAGTCATCCCCTTTGGGAAAAACAAAGTACCCACAAATTATCATATAGACAGTAACCCACTGAGTACGGAAAAAATAATCAGAGACCTGGGGATCCAAGTCGATAGTGACCTCTCATTTGACACCCACGTTGCCAAAGTGGTTAGAAAGACTTTCTACCTTGCCCACCTTATCATGAAGGGATTCACATCCAGATCAAAGGAGGTCATTGTACCCCTATACTCCTCCCTTATCAGGCCCATGATTGAGTACAATGCCCCATTTGGTATGTACCTCACCCGGCACTTGCAACAGCTGGAGAGACCCCAAAAGTACCTCACCAAGAGGATCAGGGGTCTCCAACATATGTCATATGCTGCCAGACTAAAGAAACTCCAGCTCTATTCAGTAGCATACCGCCTACTCAGAGGTGATCTGTGCCTGACATACAAGGCCATGTCCAATCAGGAATTGATGGACATGCTCCACCTCAAAAAATCCAAATCCATCAGAACCACGAGAGCTAAAGATTTAAACCTCAGCACAAATATGAATAGGACATGCTAGAGGGACAGATTCATAACTCAGAGGCTTCCCATACTCTGGAACAGAATCCCAGTTCATGTTAGGCAGAGCCCCTCACTGACTCTCTTCAAGAGAAATCTTGACGAGTGGATGGGAGATCGTAAGTTTACCACGGGGGTCATCTCTGTGTCACTACTAGACAGAGGCACAGTAAACTAATTCTATTATGTAAAGGGGTCTTCACTGTGTCACTACTAGACAGAGGCACAGTATTCTAAATCTATTCTGTACACTTTTGTACCATTACATGGGGTGGCGAAAGCCACATCACTATGGCTAGGCTTATAAATGCCCCAGGGCAGATAGCCTAGTACTAAACTATGAAACTATGAAACTACAGGTGACAATTTCTCTCCCTGAGAAAATGACATAATCAATGATGCTCTGAGCCAGCATAAACACAGTCTCCTTTGATGGATGGGAAATATTGCATAGAGGAATGAAGCATTGACGGACCTGACAAACATGATAAATGCTGTGGGAGGTCTCAATTGATTCCAGGAAGCTGTTGGTGACACTGCTCTGACAAGATCCTTCATGCAGCCACTGTCTCCACAGGACAAAATAACAGTGTTCCTGCATACCACCAATTGTGATCGCCATATACACAGTAAAGGTATAAAAGCAGGTGTTCCAGGGCATGCATGCCTGTCACACTTTTCTGAACGTTGCTGCATATACACTTCCTTGTTACATATCATTGCTTCATGCAGATTCATGTTGTCTAATTTTTGTGTTCAAACAGCAGAACTACACTGTGAACATGGGAGCACTCATACTAACGATAACCAACAGAAGTGTAATGGCATGTTATCGTACAAATGTAGTTCATACATAACACTTCAACAACATGTGCAAGATTGTGCTTATTCATTTCCACAGGTCCATCCATGTCTGCACAGCAGCAACACATGTCAGGTGTGACCAATAGCTGTTATCGCCTCAGCCAACTGTCATGTCAGTGGTATATACTGACATGTTGAAGTTTCCATGCCCTTGTTACCGACAGATATATCATCATTACATATGTGCCATGCAGATGCATCTACAGACAGACCTGGTATGGTTTTCCACCATGTTTATAGGCTGCAACACTGTGCATCGCACTTGTGATGTATGAAATTCACATTGTTGTTTTCTATACACAGGTACATCTGGACATGTGGACTGTTTGTAACATGAGTGTCTCTACATCTTTTTAGTGTGGTCAACATGTCATCGTGCCTCACTATGTGCAGCTATGTCCATTCATGTTTGTGTTGCATATCCACATTTGTGCTTTGTTTGTTTTCCTACTTCAGGATCTGCATTACATCCAACGAGGAACTAACCACACAGGGAGGATGTAACTGGTATGACATTTCTTCTGTTTCATACATGTCAGTCTTGAAACTCCTATTGGTGCCCTCCATTAATACTATGTCCTTCGACACCTGCATAGGACAACTGCTACCTCCACATCAGCCTAGTTAAACCAGTATGTGTATATATTACCTACTGGTGAGTATGTGCTTAGTAATACTGTCTGGTTGTCTTTGTTTCCCTGCAACAGTTGCATTTCAGCTCCCACTTCTATCAGTAGATTATCACTAGGAAATTTCAGGTGTGTCTTATTTTGTTCTTACTCACATATGTTATATATGCTGCAAATGTAACATAAATGTCTTCTCCCAATTATACAGGTTCTGTAAGCCACACCCGGACATGAAATCCTGGTAATTCCTTAACCTCACTAATATTGTATTCATATAGTTGCCCCATATGTCCATGCAGAGCTGCACCATGTAATTTCTATCAGTGTAGTGAACCGGTGTCCTCTGTCTCTTCTTGTAGCATTCCACTGCCTGTTACATAGAAATCACAAACCCACATGCATTTATTTGGAAGAACACTTCCAAACTCCTAATGCATACAAACCCCTATCTAATTTTTACATCCACACATGGGGTTACCACCTGTCCCACTTTGCGAGGGACAGTCCATCTTTGGACAGTTGTGTCCTGCAAAGAATTTGTAAAAATGGCAAATGTCCTGAGATTTTAGAGTAAAATTATTTCCTATATTTTATTTAAAAGTTGTATTAAACAGTTATTCTGTATCTGAAACACCTAGATATTATAAGAAACAGAATAAACAACTAAAATGCTACAAGAATAAGCTTTTATTTAGAAAAAAAGTGAAGTTTTGTCCTTTGTACTGGCTGTGGGTATGTTTCGGCCTGCAAAATCTGATGTCTGTACAGAAAATGTCCCACTTTGGACATTTGAAAAGTTGGCAACCCTGTCCACACATCCCCAACCCTAACTACATATTTCTTACTTGCACACACTTCTCAAACACTTAAAAACACACATGCACACACTTACAACATCTTCTGGAGTTCAAATTCCGCGCGCAGGGTGGAGGCGGAAGCTAAAGACGTAAGCCAACAGTCACACAGACGGAGAAGACGAAATCAGGTCGCAAACACCTGTTCCATCTGTGCGACTTGACACAAAGAACATTTTTTTTAAATTAAAAGAAAATGAAGTCTCCGGGCCAGCCGAATCCAGGAGGGTGCAAGTGCACCCCCTTGCACCTGCCTGCGGGCGCCCTTGGATGCAATTTATATAGATTTAACTTCAGCATTTGAAAGGACCATACTCAAAACACTAATCAATAAATTGCAACAACTAGGTATTAATTAATTCTTGATAAGATGGATTGCTGCACAGCTTAAAACAGGGCAAGGCAAGTATCCTACAGCAATTGGACAGGTGAAATTTTTGGTTACAGTCAGGGTGTCCTACAGGGCTCTGTCCTAGGTACTTACTTGTTCAGATTGTATCTTTCAGACCTAACTTTGTATCTGAGGTGTTCTGTATGCAGATGACCCGAAATTGGGTAAACTGATTATAGGTTTTACAGATAGGGCATGTCTGCGAAAGAACTTAATTAATTTGACCATTTGGGCACAGGATAATAATATGTTGCTAAATACATCAAAAACTAAGCATATGAGATTTGGGAAACATAAACTGAAATGTGAATATTTAATATAGCACACAGTGATTGAAACTGTAGACTCATGTAAGGACCTGGGTATATGGGTTGATCCAGCTATGAGTTTTTCTAATCATATCAACCAGTTGGTTAATGATAGTTATAGCACTATAGGGTATATAAAATATTTATAAAGCCTAGGAAATTTTATTTTATTGTATTTATTTTTATTTATTTTACATTTGTTTACCTGGGAAGTCCGACTGGTTATAAGCCCATTTTCAGCGGAGGCCGGGGAGAAAACTCCACATGCAAAATATTTAAAATTATTACAAAGACAAGTTGGACAATTTGTAAAAAAAGAAAAAATCTTATAGCATAGTCAAAAATTATGCAGTGTATACAAGTATAGTGACAAAATAGGAATGTTACAGTTTAAGGAAAATACAAGCAGACATTGTATCATTTTGTCAGGTAGAAGGTTCAACGTACAGTGGGATGTTAGAAAATAGGAATGTTACAGTTTAAATAGAAAATAATTGCAGAAAATTGTATCATTTTGTCAAGTAGAAGGTTCAAAGTACAGTTAAAAGGTAGAACTAAAATTAAAGCTTATGAGGTAAAAACTTATACAGACAAGAAGAATTGCTTGCCTGTAGTAGCTACTGTATTTGAAATTAAAATTATATGTATTGTGGTGGAATTGATTTGGATAGTAGTTAGAGGGTATAGAATCAGGAAGACAGTGAAATCAGAATGGGTAATATATTCATACAGTGTGTTAAAGTAATTTAGGAAGCTATTGTTTTACCTTGGACAGTAGAAGTAATTAGGGAAACTACTTTTTATCCTGGAGAATTACATGGGCAAAGCCATTTGTTAGTCAGTTGTTCTTTAAGCATTTTTTAAAGTGAGTGATATTAGTGAAAGTTGTTCATTCTAGAGGTAGTGAGTTCCATATTTTGGCTATATAACTAGAGTAAAGAGTGATGATGAAGACCCAGACTTGAGTATGGAATAACTATATAGAAACCTTATAAGAAAACAAGCATGAGTAAATTGGAAAGAGTACAGCAGAAATATACCAAGAGCATCCATAGATGTGAACAATTAAGTTATTATGAAAGATTAAAATAGATGAACTTGTACAGTGTCTCTTACAGATATTTAAGAGGAGATCTTATTCAGGTATATATGGCATTTAGAGACAATGTTTGGGGTTATCAAAAAGTACTAGAGAATCATCATATAACCTATGTAGAAGATTCTATAGGAATGAAAAGTGTACTAAATGGTCCTCTGAGAGAGTAGCTGATGCATGGAACAGACTACCAAACTACATTAAAGCAAGCACTGGTTTAGATATTTTTAAGACTAGCCTGGACACTTATTACGGGAACAACTGTTTTGGTATATTGGCAGGCTAGAAGGGCATTAACGCCCATGTTTAAATATTTGTATGTCTGTATGCATGTATTATACTAAGTATCATATCTAACAGAAGGTATGTTTCAGATGTGTTATAATCCAACAGATGAGACTTCACAGTATTGCTGTGCAACATCTTACCAAAATAATGTGCAATTTTAATAAACAGCTCAACCTGAACTACTTCATATCATAGCTCTCTTTCTACTCTCCCATCCTAGAGCCAAGAAATCTTCTGAATATTCCATAACAAAAAATTAATTAACATTTTATATTGTATTAAGAACTACTTAGTTCACATTGCTTTTCAAGAAGAACCTAAATCTATTCAGCTCTGAGTTGCTCCAGAACATAAAATGCAAGCCTTGAGATTAACTAAAACTTTATTTAATACCACCTGCAAAAAATTACTTAATCATAATTATCATTTATTTCTAATGGATCTCACAAGCTACCTTATCATTATTGTAAGATACAGTCATCGATTAGAAATGAGACCCATAAAAAGTCATAGAAAAATTATTAAGACATGCAGTCCTAGTAATTATTAAGCAGAAATAGTGAGGAAATTTCAATCTGAGTAGCATAATATAATTATAGAAAAGGTATAGGTTCATAGGTAGGTGCTACGCTATCGACCCTAGGGCCTATATAAGCCTAGCCAAAAAGGTACCCTGGCTTTCGTCACCCAAGAAAATTATTTTCCTGTGCCCCTGTTGAGCAGAGCCACAGAGGTGATTCCCGGGGTGAATTTCCTATTTCTCATCCAATCATCAAGATTTTTTTGAAGAGTGCTAATGAGGAGCTTTATATAAAGGCTAATTTCTCAACCATGTTTAATATAAATTTGATCAGTCCATCCAAAGGTTTAATATCAGTACAACATGGAAATTCATATTAACATCCTGTTTTATCACTACAACAAAGATGTGACTAAATTTAACAAAGAATTCTCTCAAAAAATATCAGAACATTGTATACCACAGGAGAGTTTATAATGCCTTTAGGAAATGGGATAAATGTACATTTTCATAGACAACCATAAATATAACTACAAATATTACACAACCTTTAACACTGAGTTAGTATTAACTGTGATTTCATTAGCTTAAAACTGTGAGAAATCTTAACACTAGGTTAAAAAAAAAATCCATGAGAAGCATTATAATGCTACATCTAGAACTAAACCATGGATGTAAGTTATATTTTTCTATCTGCATATCCTCAGAATACCAGTTTGGAATATCAGCATGACTTTAGGTTAATTAACTGCTTGGTGAATTACATTAAGCGCACAAAGTCAGTACTACAGGTATGAATTAATCTGGGAAGAGAAAAAAAAATATTTTGTTTTATTTGAAGGAAAGGGATTACACATGCTGTAAATTAAAATGAAGTCCAATGTTTTAGGTTTCATTCTGTAACATTTACATAAAAAGTCCACAATCTTAGAAATTTAATGATGGTAGATTAGACAATGTAAAAGCATTAACTTGTATCAAGTCAATGCTAACAAGGACACCTTGGTATATACAAATCAAAGTATTTACCTAATAAACTTTAAGCATCAAGCCAAAGTTTTTAAATAATACAAGTTTATATGCATAAGCCCATTATATAAGTTTTGCAACTAAAGCACCAACCAAATAACATTGATATATCCAATAAAAAAATTAAGTTCTGCATGTACGCAACAAAGAATCAATTAACCTTAACTGTTGCCTTCCTGTGTGCATTATAGCCTATTGATGCTTCCAGATGTTTCTGTAGTTTCATCCTATTGACACCTCTAGGCATCAGGTATTGTCTGCTTATACAAATAATTTCAAAACCATGTTACATGCAAGCAAATGGAAAGTTTCATCTTAAAGATTACATTTTGGAGAACACAAAAGCATTAACAGCTGGTCTCTGTCTAATACACTTAATGAGATATTAATTGGTCATGTACTAGTCATTTATCTTGCTATAATTGTCATATTTCTTTAAATGTCTCAGTAACCAAGTGAAACAGACAGAAGTAAAGTACATTTCCTCACATGAAATGTCACAGCTCGGTAAACAAAACATGATTTTGACAAAAAGCTTAGGATGCAACCATTGAAAGTTAGATTACAACCTTCCAGAGTGCCATTGGAGGGAAGAGTTTAATCATTAAGACCTCTATGTACACAGGAAAGCAATGGTTAAGAAAACACTTTAATATATATAATTATCTAAATAAACTAAGAATGCTCATTAACATAACATATATATAAATTTCAGTGCATATAAAACATATGCTCAAACTATATACAAACTCCTACTGCATATATTGCAAACTTAAAAAACTCGGGTTAAGAATATTAATTCCATACAATTTCACAAAATGATAAAATTCACTTAAATGCATTAAGCTAAATGATTTTTCAAATATGAATATCTCTCCTTTTTAAAAGCAATATTATGCTGTAGTTAGTAGAACAGAATTGAAAAAAGGGAAAAAGAAATCTCTCTTTCTAAGCAACATTTTTATGCAGGCTTTTAAAATACAGGAGCCTTTTCTGCTTTATCTTTCAAAACTAGTTGCAAGCTCAGCTAGCTTTTATTTCTTATCAATCTAAAAGGCAAATAGCATGGATGAATGCTTGCTTGTCGAGCCATTCTTGGCACTACTTAATATACTGCACATGTGCTGAACTGGATGTATTTAATATAAATATGTAGAGAGGTTCTAATAAAAGCTACAGTGTAGCTTTTCAAGTTGTAAATTGAGAGTCTTGTAAGACAGCAAGCCATTGTTGTGTCTTTTGGCTTTTCCCGGTTAGGGGTCGCCACAGCGGAACTCCGGTCCGCTAATGATTGGCAGTAGATTTTTACGTGCCGAGTTGCCAGCCCTGACGCACAACCTTCAACGAAGGTATGCCCATTCACGCATGTCTCCACACAGAAGACGCTCTAGCTGAGAATCGAACAGGACAACGTCTTACTGTGAGGCGACAATGCTACTGCAGCACCATCACTGCAGTCATTATGGCCTACTAATATATTTAAGCCTGAAAATGCTCAGCTAGAAAATAAGACAAGTTAAGATCTAATACAGTATAACAGGAAGTCAGCCAAAGTTCTTTTAACCTGTGCTCCTTGATAAAAGACCCTGGAGCTATATTAATAATAGTAATCATAATAACATCAGCAACAACAAACAGCAATAATAATAATAATAATCATGATAATAATATTTTAAAGTTTAAGGAAACACTACAAATATATTTCCAAGTAAAATGTTTCTCTCACATTATTAAGAAAGTAATGATACATATCCAATCATTTTAAAAGCTGTTGTGAAATATCAAAACAAGATGTATAAAATAGAAGTATTTTTAATTCTAAGACAGCAGAAAGAAGACCACATTGGAAATGTTATCATTAACAAGCAGAGCTAGTGAGGAGAACATATATCAATAATAAATAAGATAACATAGTCACACAAGTGGGACAAGATAATAATGTGTTTTGTATTCCACATAGAGCAAGGCGCACACAAGTAATACCAGGCATACTGCAATATATTCAGCGGTGACTCTGAAGCAGGTCTGCAGATTTACCAGAGCAATATTTACTTTATTTATTGACATTTGGTAACTGGGAAAGTCCGACTGGGTCAAAGGACCCATTTTCAGTGGAGGCCCAGGGAGAAAAGCTCTAGTACAGACATTAACAGATAATACAGTATAATGATACAATACTTCAGATACAAGAAAGGTCATAACATTGCTTCAAGATGCAGTCAGATAGTTTAGAGAATACAATATTTCAATGCATCAGTTTAAAGGGTATATATCTTACAAGTATGTATTACACAAAGAAATAATTAAGACAGAATGGCTGGTAGGGATTAGTGGGGAAATGGATTAAATACTTTATAGGAATAATATTAGAAGAGCTGGAGAGGTTTGAGTGAAGTGCAATAGATAGGAGGAAGGGTATATGTGTTAGTATGTGGTGTTTAGAGAGTTGGGAGTTGAAGTAGGAAGGTTGGTGGGATGTTTAAGGAAAGGTAGTGATGAAGTGGTGGAATTATATTTAATTTTTGATTTACACACTCTATACCATCCATGAACTTTGCGGAAAAAAAAATCTGCATTTATTCACAGTACATAAAAATTAAATATGCGTAACAGCACTTTTGTCACTGCAGCAATTTTAAATAAGACTCTCTCACACTAAGAGGATGAAATCCATGCTTGTTTTGGTTGACTATTTGGATTTCATTGTTATCACAATATGATCTATTTTGGGATTATTTTGGTTTAATCCCTAAATTAACAAATGTAATAATACAGTATTTAAAAACAACATGACTTGTAATAAAGTTATGAGGCCTCATTAAGAGACAAAGCTCCAATATTTCACCATCACAAGGATAATGTCATGGCAGGTAGAACAAGCTTAACATTCAGGTTTGAAACTGAAACGGTTCTCAAAGGCAAAAGCTGCACCTTTTGGAGACTTAATTGTATTTTTGGTACCAAATTAGAGATACACCTAGATGGATATTCATAAACACAGCTCTGGTGTGACAGGCCTGGCCCTCCTTTAAAACAGAGGCAAGACAGAAATGGTCTTGTAGCTCCGTTGTCTTGTAGTTTGTATGATCCTATGACTAGGATCCAAAAATGATTATTATTCTTAACAACACATTGACAAAAAGGCATCAATTTTGTCTTTTTTGCTTATGTTTAAGAAGAATATCAGAAAAATGACTGAGTTCATATCATTCCTATTTAAAATATTTTTGATGCAGTTTTAACAACAGATAATAAATCTTGAAAGCTTAGTAGCTTTATATAAATATTTTTAGGAATGTCTGTTTTCTGGGAAACTCCCAATGACTGATGCTTTCCATCATAAATAGCTCATCATCAAGCAAAGAAAACAGTGAATGTACTACTGCTGCGGTAGCGTTGTCGCCTCACAGTAAGACGCTGACCGGATCGACTCTCAGCTAGAGCGTCTTCTGCGTGGAGACATGCATGAATGGGCATACCTTCGTTGAAGGTTGTGCGTTAGGGCTGGCAACTCAGCACATAAAAATCAACTGCCAATCATTAGCGGACCGGAGTTCCGCTGTGGTGACTCCTAACCGGGAAAAGCCGAAAGACACAAAAAGAACATCAAGCAAAGAAAACATTACTTCTCTTACTGTTCCAATAAAATCTTTTTTGGGGGTGGTGGTGGCAGGTTTTGATTCCAAGACCATTAACAGCTCTTTTCCTTAAGATGTCTGTTGATTTTATATTCTATCCTAAGTAGATTATCTTCAAAATCATAGATCTATCACTTATTTTTTAAACAATGTCATTTAAGGTCATGCAAACTGTAGTTAGCCATTTTGTCAAATTAATCTTGGAAAGGAAAAACGGCTTCCTTTAATTCCAGCATTAAGAGGATTAACTATAACTTCGCTCTTGGAATATGCATGTTTTTACTTTTTTCTCATTATTTTTTCCTTTTCTTTTAAGTTTCAGTTTTTCTGACATCATTTTTGCAGATAGTTTCATACATTTTCAGTTCTTTTACCACCTGTAAAGCTGGAAACTTCATGTCCCATTACAGCAGACTTCCCTTTTTCCCAAATAATCACATTTCTGAACCTTTACTTTCCAAGAGGGTCAACAAATAGATGGATGAATGGAAGTAAATATTGTGGGAAGAAATAGCCAGGGAATTGTTATGGCTAGGCTTGTATATGCTAGGGCCGATAGCCTAGTACCAACCTATGAACATATGAACCTATGATAGATATACAGATAGATATAAAGAAACAAAAGTAAAAGCAAAGCCAAAGTTGCTCTTCAGAAACAAGTCAAGAAACCCTTCTTTTTCATAATAAAAAGTTGTAGATCAGAGTTTTCAAGGAATGCTCCCAAATTGGAGGAGTTAATCCAGGGCAAACAACTTGAACTGCTCACAGTAAAACTGATCTTGAAAGTCCTCATGAGCATGTGCATGTTGTTATATACATGTACAGCATTATGGCTTGCATTTGTAAATGATATACACACATGCATACACAATCATATACACATGCATATGCACTCACACACACACACACACACACACACACACACACACACACACACACACACACACACACACACACACACACACACACATATGCACTATAGGCACACACTCACACACACTCATTCACTTTGCCCCTGAAGGTCTAAGACAATACCCAAATCTTCAAAGTGGTTTGAACAGCTTTTCATGTTTTAAAATGCAACACAACCAGTCAGACACCATACTTCATACTATGATTTTTAGTCACTGGTTAATTTTCATTTTATGAAATATCTCTTACATATGAGTCATCTGCAATAGTTTTGCATAGCAGGAAGAGAGGGAGAGAGAGAGAGAGAGAGAGAGAGAGAGAGAGAGAGAGATCATGTGACCACATGGTGTAAAAGAATCTAGAGTCATAGAGGAACATGTATTGAGTTGAGAAAGAAAGAGAGAGACAGAGAAAGAATGAGTGAGACAGAGAGCGAGACAGACAGATAGAGGAAGGGGTAGAGGGATTAACGCAGACAGAAAAGCAGAAAGGAGCAGTACTCATTCACACACTTCCACTTCACAGCTCACTGTTTCTTCATCTGCCTTTCTGTCTCTTTTACAGCGTATCTTTCTGCCTGTCTGTCTGCCTGTTTACATTAGTTTTACTCTTTCATCATTTTACTGCACTGCATTATGAATTACATTAACATATATCACTGGCAAATACTTTTTTTTTTTATTTGAGACAATGGACTGTACTAAACCCAAGTAAACAGAAAATAAACACCCCTGGAAATATACATTAAAAGCTGAAGAGGTACTCTTCTCCTCAGTAAACCTTGCCTTATTGGGCATAGTAACTTCCTATATTGTAGAAGTGAGTAAGATTCTAAACATGAAGACTGTTGGCTGCAACCAGATGTGGATGAGCCTAAAAACAGCCTGAAAACAGGGTTGGTGCTAGGTGCTGCAAGAACCTTTATTTTATTATTTCCTTGCTTACATACCTACTTAGCAGGTAAGTGACCTGGACCCTAGGACCGTTTTAGCCATGATCTGAGTGCCTAAGCAGACATTTTTGCAACATGTTACAACATGTCACTTTACAGTATTACATTAAAGTCAGAGCGCTTTTGCCAGAGTTCTGCAGATAAAACTAAGCATGTACTTTTTTAACATGACAGATTTCATTTCAGGATAAGAATTACAGCAATGTGAGGTAGTTTTGTTTCACAGTTTTACCAAATTATGTAAATATGATACACAAAAATATAAAGAGTATCACTGAACTGATATTTCATTGTTTTTCACTGGAAAAACATTTTCCAATGACAAATAATTAATAGCTGTTTTTTGCTGTAGTATTTGCTGCGTGACTTTACTTGCATGTAGCATCCAGTGTGAGAGTCAAGACATTCCACTATAAGAGTCTGCCATAGGTTGCTGTAAAATTTTAGAACAGTATGACTTTATGGATCAGTGGTAGAACAGAACAGGAAGGGATTATATTTAGGACTACTACAGCAATAAAGTATGTCTTTATAATCCAGTTAAATGGTAATGAATACTATTTACATATTTAAAATAGTGATGGTTTGTTCTTTTGTGCTTGCAACTGTTACCACTTAATTAAAGTACTGAGACTAAATTAAAGCATTGCCTAAATGACTACCGCCCTGTAGCCCTCACCTCCACAGTGATGAAGTATTTTGACAGGCTAGGCTGGCTGCTGATCTTGACCTTCTGCAGTTTGCTTACCAAGCAAACCACACTACGGCAGATTCTATCTCTCTAGCACTCCATCTATCCCTGTGTTAGAAAAATATGTATTAATGTGTGTATGCTTAAAGCCAATTAACAATCAAGTATTTTAATATGCTTTTCATTCTATTTTTCATGCACTATATTTTATACAAATTGAGTTTCATATGAGACTGAAAAAGATGCTTTTTGAAAACTGCAGTATGCTTTCTGAAACTTGCAAGTTGCCCTCTGACCTAGTAACTGCTAGCACAGCAATATTCATGTTTATGCCTTTTGGAAATGTACTTGAGAAGCAGGTGCTTATCTGCTAGGTCAGGAACGAATGAATGAACAATACTATATTCTGTAAATGTAATGATTCTAGACAATCAGCTCTGTTCGAAGGATGGGAACATGTGCAGCTGCAGTAACTTAGAGATAAAATAGACAAAGGATTATTAGAGAAATGAATTGCTAGCATTATGCTTGAATTAGCCATAGTACCTTGAATGGTAACATAACATGTATCTAACTGGTAGTAATCAAGGCCATGTTGTTTTCCTCAGGAAGTTTCACATAAAAATTGATAAATCAGCAGAAATTCATGGGAATGATGGTCAACAGATGATGATGAAAAAGGTGGTAATCTGTTACGTCAGCTTGGTAGGCCATGCCTAGTTATAGAATGTATAAAAATGAAAGTATTTCCTGTTTCTGGTTAGACAAACTCTGTATTAGCACATTTTTGTCTCCTTGCTGCAAGATTAAAGTGCCTTAACCTGAACCTACCGTGTTTTGATCATTTTTAAAGTATATTTTTCCTTTGACACCCTGCAACACCTTGAGAATAAAAACATCTCTGCGAGGGTACTATTCATTGACTTCAGCTCTGCCTTTAACACAGTCATCCCTCTTCATCTGGTAATGAAGCTATTCCAACTAGGTGTCAAGACTCCGCTTTGTAACGGGAATCTGGATTTTCTCATAGACAGACCTCAGAAAGTGTGCATAGGAAATAACTCTTCAGATAGCATCACTATTAACACTGGAGTTCCACAAGGATGTGTACTAAGTCCCTTACTGTTCACCCTGTTAACACATGATTGTACAGCCAGGTACAGTACAAACCACATCATCAAGTTTGCTGATGACAAAACAGTGGTGGGCCTCATCAGTAATGACGAAGAAACAGCATATAGAGATGAGGTGGCACAACTGATTTCCTGGTGTGGAAATAACAACTTAGCACTAAATGTGAACAAGACAAAAGAGGTAATTGTGGACTACAGGAAAAATCGCAAGGAACATTCCCCCCTCACCATCATTGGGGAAACAATTGAAAGAGCGAGAAGCACGAAATTTCTGGGAGTACACATCGATGAGGACTTGTCTTGGAACACAAATACAAATGCCATAGTCAAGAAAGCACACCAGAGATTGCACATTTTAAGAAGGCTAAGGAGAGCAAATCTCCCATTGACAGTTCTCACTACCTTCTACAGAGGTACGATAGAAAACATCCTGATAAACAACCTCGTAGTATGGTATGGAAGCTGCTCTACCTCTGAGCGCAAATCCCTCCAGACAGTGGTGAAGACAGCTGAGAGGATCACATACACTTGGAAACTCCTGGGTTCTGCCTGGTGTGATTCTCAAACAATCTGGAAATATATCGCTGATTGATAAGTATATTTCTTGGCATTTTAACCTATCAGAGTTCAGCATTGTCTTAATTTTGCCTGACAGAATTATTCTTTGCCTGACTGAATTATTTTATATATTTTCTGGCATTGTTTTATGTTTCTCATCTGTCCTGAAACTGTTTTCCCCTCTCCCCCCACCCTATTCTTGTAGAGTTGTTATAGTTGGTGGCTTTGCAGTTGCCCGCCTCTACTGTAAATTTGATCTGGGACACCCCTCCCAGTCTGGTGTTCACTCTACTTATTACAGAGAGAACATTTGAGAAGGCCAACCCACTTAGGTTCTTAACCTCTGCTCCTCCTTCCTCTCTCCTTGCACTTTACTTAAAAAAAAAAAAAAAAAATTGCACTTTATTTTGCTTTTGCCTCTTCTTAAAAGTACTCAATTGTATTCATTCTGCTGCATTTATTACTGCTTGGTAGTAGCCTGATTAAATTGTAACTGTTATTCTAAGCCTTTCGGTTTAAGCACTTGGGCTTCAGACCAATTGTTTTATATTGAGAAGGTTTGTGGTCTGCACTGTTGTGGCAGGACAGGTAGCTTACATCCTTCTAAATTGGGAATTGCTGATTGAAGGCTCAGTGTCTGTTATTCTAAAAGTGTATTAGTTCTGGTTTAAGCACTTGGGCTTTGGGCTAGTTATTTTACACTAAGAAGGTGTGGTCTGCACTCTTGTGTGGAGGAGATGGTAGATTCTGCCCTTTTGAGCTGGGAGTTTCTGGTTAAAAGCTTGTTGTGCCTGCTTATTTGAACTGCTTCTTTCTGAAATTGGTACACCTTGTTTGCTGTAGCATAGACTAAATTCAGACCTGCTGAATCTAGCTTTGTTTGTATAACTTGAGCACTAATCCAGCCCATCGTTTTTTGGAGAAGGTTCCCCTGCACCCTAGTGGCAGGAGTGTGCAGTTAGGACTTGTCTGATTGAAGACTGCTGGAACGGCGCTCAGTTTTTAGCTTTTTATTGGTTAATTTGTTTAAATCAGTTTGCTCATTTGCTACTGTTATATTAAAAAAAATACAATTTATGCATCGCCGCTTAGTTAGGGTTAAACTATTCCTGACGCCATAAAGTTTGCTCTTCATATTTTCCCTTAGAACTAGCCAGCTTTTTAGTTTTAGCACTCAAATCTGTTTCTTTGAGCTCAGCACTTGTTCAGAACTCATTGAAAGCACTAAATAAGCTACAAATTACTACAGCACTCAACTTTCCTCACTTATTTAGAGGAAAACAGTTTTTAGTATTTAATAAATAAGCACCTATCAAAGCATGTTTACGGGTCAGTTCCCGGTGTTCTCTCCTCTCTACCTGATGAATCTGGGCATCTTGGGGCAATGCAGCAATTGACTCATATACACAGACAACCCTCTCCTCCTACCACCCAACACTACAACCTGTGAGTGATGCATTATATAGCCAAATTGGAAGCAAAGCTCTCCTCACCCAAGACTGGACTAGACAGTCAAGAGGAGCAGGTAAACACTTGCACCACACCACACTCATCACATAGTCCCTCAAAAGCTACACCACCAAAACACACACATAGCAACACAAAACACACACCTACATTTGTGGAGGCTCTCAATAAAAATCTGCTCAAGTAACAGAGACCTCCAAACAGGGGCGGCTCGTGCTATCAGACTGCCGGACTGCAGCCCTCCCACCTAGAAAAAACAAAAGAAAAATCTTTAAAACTAGAAAACAAAAGAAAAAAAAAAAAAAAAAAAGCACGAGTCCCGACTCCTCTGTGCATGCGCAGACACATTAGAAGACCTCAGACTGCCTTTATCAGCAGTCCGGATAGAAACAAAATGGTACCCAGCAATCATTGCTGCAATGCACCCAGGAATCTGTGCAGTGACGACCGCACAGAAGAGGAGGTCCGGACTGCTTCGGCTGCAGGCAGAACCAATGAGGACTGAGGGGTGAGCTGCTCTCATGGGACTTTCATTGCGTGGGCTTGGCTGCATTCATGGATTACTGCTTCAGGTAGGTGTTCTGGTCGCTGGCTGGATTGTGGGCTTGCTTCGTTCGTGAAATGGGTAGGTGTTTGGTCGCTGGCTATTCGTTCAATGGGTAGGACATTTATTTACAGCAGGTAAGTGAAGGCTTTGTAACAGGAATTATACCTCTGGACAAAGGGTGTGTGTGTGTGTGTGTGTGTGTGTGTGTGTGTGTGTGTGTGTGTGTGTGTGTGTGTGTGTGTGTGTGTGTTTTTATAAACTTATTAACTGCTATATCACTTACAATGCTGAAAATATCTGTAGTGATAAAGGCCTGGATGGAGGCAATGAGCTGGAGATCAAATAAACAGGGGTTAAGTTAGGTAGGAGAAAATACATGTTCACACAGAGTGTAATGAATGGGCAGAAGTATTTTCCAGGTTGGTGATACACAGCACAGCAGCTGAATCCTTTAAAGGTGCACACGTTTCCTGTTCAAAATGGAAGGACAGGCAACTGCCTTAAGCGATCTGTAGTACTTCAGCTGATTTGTCATGACTCATAGTTTCCCACCACTGGCTTAATTACATGTATGTTATTTTTATGCTATGTTATGTTATGCTCTGATTTGCATTTAGATTATGCCTGGATATCCATTGTATTGCCATCAGAACTGTAATTATTGTTTCAGTCTCAGTGGCTCTAAAGATAACTGCAATTACCTGTCAAGCCAACATCTTGCTTTGTTCCTTCATGTGTTAGTTTTTGCTTAGCTTTTTATTTTTGTTCATTGAATTGCAGTATATTACAACACTAAATTCAGCTGATGTAGATTATTTGTAACACTTGTTATAACTGTGAACAGTTTGGTGTTTCATCTGCTGCCCTAGTTGCATTTGTCACACTGCTTATGCTAACTTACCACATGCACATTTGTTGTTTCATTTGTTAGTGAGGTATGAAACGTTCAGTACACAGCTCTTGTAACTGCTGCACAGTCCAATCTGACAATTCTTTGAGTAAACCAATGTGTTTTCTCTTCTGCATCTGTGGTTTTACTTATTCAGCTGCAGACCAATAAAAATGGTTGCTTTTTTGTTAATGGGTGATTTTGTGGCATGATAAATTAACTTTCTTAAAAAGGATTTTCCTTGCTTATATACATTCATTGTCTTCTGGTGTAAGCTATGGCTGTAACTATGCTTTGCTTTTAAACTTGCTGAAGCTATTGGTCTGCTTGGTTCCATACCCTGACAGCCATCGACTTTTTCCTGAATGATGCTTACTGCTTTTGAGATTGTGCAATTCTCACTCATTTATTGAATTACTTTCTGTACATATGAATTTGTAAATGGTTAGTTTTTAACTTCTGCTGTATTCCTGTCTGTATGTGCTTGTGCTTGGTAGCATAATCAATTTATCCCACTTGTGTGACAGTGATGTCGTCAGCCATACCTGTCAACTTTACAGATTTTCGCAGAATGTCCAGATTTTGGTCTTATATTTTTGGTCAGTTTTTTCATAAAATTGTGGTTTTCTGGCAAATTAGTAGCAAATCATTAAAGACTGAAGTTAGAAAATAATGGCAGACACTTAAGTTTTAGATTTCATACCTTCATAAATTCATACTAATGCAAGACCTACTACTATTCTATTATCTTTCTAAGTTTATAAGAGCAATATTTAAACATTGTCTTTATTTTGGGTCTGTGTCGCACTTCTATGTATGGCTTTGTCCAGATTTCTTGCTTTGAGGTTGAGAGGTATGAGTGTCAGAGCCATCACCGTCAGCCAGAGACATTTCAAACTGTGACCTACTTGTTGCACTCCACTCCCCATTGTAGTGGCTCTGGATGTGTCCAAGCAAGGCAAGGAGCAGTTATGCAGTGTAAGTGTGCAGAGTATTCCCCCATCCAAGGTAGACCACAAGTACGACCGTGGCTTTTCATCTGTCCTTGATTTTGCAGAATGTTCTGGTTTTCTGTCATATTTTTATACTGTTGATTTATGCTTCTTATTATTCAGAAAATGCATACTGTTGCAGTGCCCTGTTGCTCTGTATTAAAGTAGCAATGCTTTATTGACCATCAGGTAAGCTTGTCGGAGATTGTAAGATGCAAGTAAGCTTTAATAAGCATACTGTTAAAGAATTACCAACATTGAAAGCCTTTTCATTGTTGCCATGCAGAGAATATTTACATAACTAGATAACGTATAAGCCGTAGATATTGAAATGCATATGACAGTATTTGAAATAAAGGACAGGATTACAGTATTTTCAGAAGCTCATTACATTTGTTGGAGACTTGCAGTTATCTTTGCAGGCTTTACCCGTAAACTAAACAGAATGCCAATCTATCATGTGTGGTCCATAACTTGTGCAGTAATCCTGTAAGGAATTTATCTTGAGCTTGTTTCTTGTTTGCTGTTCATTTTTTACTTTGATCACGTGTTCCCCATGAAACAAGTAGATAGTTGTTGTCAGGCAGCAGGTCTTTTTTGGATAAGAAACATTTTTACAAGTGGGGGTATCACAGAGATTGCTACTTTCAGCATGTTACTTGGTAATTTTATAAAGCTGAATATAAATTATAATTAGAACTGCAGTGCAAGGAGAAGTGGTTTGAGCTGGGTGCTGCTTGTTTTATTTTATACTTGATTTTGACTGGCATTCCAGTAATGTATTTAAAAAGCAATTTATTTTTTCATGCCTCACAACCTTTGTGTTTCCATCTAGATGTTAAGTAAGTTGTCATGTAGCCAATGCATTGAAATATTTTTCTTCTACACTTCATTTTGTCTTGATTGGACTCTCGTAATGATGGTTTGGCACCCAGGGCAGCGTATTTAATTAAAGTTCCAGTTGTTGTGGTTTTGAGCATAGTTCCACCCCTTTCCAGTTGGTCACACCCCTTCCCATTGGCCCCACCCATTCAGCTGTCTCCTGCAGCCCCCCTTTAATTTGAAGTCACCAGCCGCCACTGCCTTCAAAGCAGAAATGCATGCAACCTCCACCCCAACACAACCCAAATGACACATAGCCCACAAACTCAGTGTGCCACTCAGCCACAGCCCATAAGACATAACAACGTACCCAACACTCTAGTCATAGGTGACTCTATAGTCAGGCACACTGATGTTCCACTCACCAGGCTAAATAAGGAGAAAGTTACTGTCAGCTGCCTGTCGGGTGCCAGGATCTGCCACATAATGTATGCACTCAGGTCACGCCACAACAAGTACAAATATGACTCTGTCATTGTCCATATTGGTGTGAATAACCTGAGATGTACCTCCCTGGACTACAAGAAAAGAGACATGGGGGAGCTCTCCGATCTTGTAGCCCAGGCAGGTATGACCCTAGCCCTGAGTAGCATCATGCCATCATCCAGAATGATACCACAGTACAAGGACAAAATGACTGACTTCAACAATTGGCTAAGCTTCTGGTGTCATTCTAAAGGGATCCAGTATCTGTCTGCTTGGGATGACGTGATTGACAGACCATGATGCTTTGCCAGAGATAGTTTGCAACTGTCGCCCTTGGGATTCTGGATACTGGCTAAGGCTCTTGCCACCCCTATAGAGCCTTTTTTAGGCAAGGTTCAAATGACAAATTCACCACTGTAACAGGTACAAGCAAGCAAAATCTGAGGGTAATGCTACTCAGTGCTAGAAGTCTAAACCTCAAAATGCATTCACTCGAGGCACTCCTTAAAATGGAGAACATCAACATCTGTGCAGTGACAGAGACCTGGTTCAAGGCTCCAGAGAGCACCACTGCATTACTAGGCTATAATTCATACCACACATTTCAGCCACCTAACCTGGATCGAAACACTAAAGGTGGAGGCGTGTCCATATTCATTAAGGATATCCACACCTCCAGACTAGTTACTCAGCATAATGCAGCTGAGATTATCCAAGTGCAACTAACTCTGGGCAAGACTGCAATCCAAACTGTAGCTTGCTACAGATCCCCCACCATGCCCCAGGTTTCCCTCTCCTCATTTCTTGATACACTGGAAAATATTAGGGTACAACCCAACACCCTAATAATAGATGATTTCAACTACCCCACCATTAACTGGGAAAAGTAATCATGTACCAACTTTTTTGCTCAACGTTTTCTGGAATTCATAAATTTCAATGCCTTGGATCAAGTTATCCACACCCCCACCAGGGGCAGCAATACCTAGACCTGGTCATTACCAACATGGGCGACTGGTGTTCCACACCAGAGGTCAATTCCTCATTGGTCAGATCTGACCACAAGCTAATCAACCTAGACATCCACATCCTGCCCCCACCCCCCATTAGGGAAACCACTGTAGAAAATTTTTCCAAAGCCAACTTCATGCTTCTTAAGACAGAAGTGGCAAACTTCATGACACCCATGCTGACGGACAATAGATGTATGACTGCTGAGTCCTACACAAATGCACTTTATAAGCACTTATAAGACTGCATGGATCGTGCTACCCCTAACAAAACTAAGATGCTATCCTACAAAAAAAAGGAAACCAATTTGGTACTCCCCTGCCATAAACAAACTCTACAACAGAAGAAAGAAACTGTTGCAAAAAAGAGTAAAATCCCAGGACTGGAAGAACTCCCTGGTCAGCCTCAGTAAGAAGTTGAGATCCCTCATAAAATCCTCCAAAGCTAGTTATGAAAACAAAATCTCCACTGATTCTAAAGACAACCACAAAGCATTCAATAGCTATGTCAAGAATTTCAATGGCAACACTCAGATCTGCTCTGAGTTACAGCACAATGGCACTAAATATACAGAACCAACTGATATTGCTAACATCCTGGCAGATAGGTTCAGTGCTAACTTTATCCCCACTCACCCCCTAAAGGGCCCATCTCTAGACCGAAAGAATGCACACTTCCTGTAATCATGGCCACACAGGTAAAAACTACACTCTCCAAAGCCAAGAACACAACATCCATGGGACCTGTCAACATCCCATTCTGCATTCTACATGAACTACAGAATGAACTGGCACCCCACCTAAGCACCATGTTCAATCATAGCCTCACCTCAGGCTTTGTGCCACTCCACAAAGGAGGAGCCACCACAGACCCTGGGAATTACCGCCCCATTAACCTAACGAGCCTGGTCTGCAAGGCCATGGAACGTATCATCATGGAACTTATAAACAAAGACATTGGTAATCTCCAAACTCTGGACCCCACCCAGTTCAGGTTTGTAAAAGACAGATCATGTCTCCTAAACCTGATTGACTTCTTTGAAGCAGTCACCAAAGCTGTAGATGAGGGTAAGGTGGTTCACACAGCCTATCTAGATCTCGCCAAGGCTTTTGACACCATTCCCCACTCTGGAATTATAGATAAACTCACTAAACTAGGTATAAATCCCTGTGGCACAAGATGGGTTGCCAACTGGCTCACTGACAGAACCCACACTGTGAAAGTAGCAGACTCCAAATCCGACTTCAGACCAGTGACAATTGGAGTACCACAGGGTTCAGTCTTGGGTCCTCTTCTGTTTGGTATCTACTTTTCTGAAGTACAGGCTAGTACAGAAGGTCTTTGGCTAATGAAGTTCATAGATGACTGCAAAGTAGGAGCCATAATTGAAACTTCTAATGATGTGGACATCCTACAAAATGGCCTCACTGAGACAGATGCCTGTTGTCAAAGCCATAGCCTCAAGCTCAATGCCAAAAAGTGCATTGTCATCCCCTTTGGTAAAAACTCTGTACCCATGAGCTACCACATAGGTGGTAGTCTACTTAACACAGAAAGTGTGATAAGAGACCTTGGGACACTGGTGGACAGTAGTCAAGAAATCCTTCTACGTGGCACACCTCATCACAAAAGGTTTCTCATCCAGGAAAAAAGAGGTCATTGTTCCTCTCTACTCGTCACTCATTAGACCTATTATAGAGTACAATGCCCCTTTTGGTATGTACCTCACAAGACATCTACAAAAACTGGAAAGGCAGCAGAAATACCTCACAAAGAGGATTACCAGCCTCAAACAGATGCCCTACGCAGACGGTCTCAAAAAACTCCAGCTTTACTCCATCGCATATCGCCTACTCAGAGGCGATCTCTGCCTAACATACAAAGCTATGTCAAACCCAGAGCTGTTGGACATGCTCCACTTAAAGAAATCCCAATCCCTCTTAGCTACACGCTCTAGGGACCTAAACCTTGTCACCACAATAAACAGAACATGCTGGAGGGATAGATTCCTTTCCCAGAGACTTCCCATACACTGGAACAAACCACCTATCTATATCAAACAAAGCTCCTCATTAGCACTCTTCAAGAAAAATATTGATGATTGGATGGGAAATAGGAAATACACCCCAGGGATCACCTCTGTGGCTCTGCTCGACAGGGGCACAGGAAAATAATTTTCTTGGGTGGTGAAAGCCAGGGTACCTTTTTGGGTAGGCTTGTATAGGCCCTTGGGCCGATAGCCTAGTACCTACCTATGAACCTATGAACCTATTAAGACCAACTTACCACCTATACATGACTTGTAATTATCCAGATGTCTCAGCAGGGCCAGAGGAATAATTAAAGACTGCACTCACCCTGCTTACAGACTGTTCCTGCATCTACCATCTGGAAAGCACTTCCAAACCATACCTTGCAGAACTAAGAGATTCAGGAACAGCTTCCTCCCTAATGTCATCAGGCTGCTGAACTCTAATAACCACTACACTCCATGATGTCCAGCTGGGTCAGTAGAAACTGTCTCAAATTGTACAGGAACCTGGTTACAAGTCTCACCTAATTAGTGCAATATTCACCATGACTTTACCTTGTAGGCCATTTATGGCAGGAGCAATGCAGTAAAATATCTCTTCTTTCAGTGCAATACATGCAAATTCATAAATTAACAAAAGTGCAATACTTTAAGGTCCATAGTGCAATACTCTAATGTTCACAGTGCAAGGATCAATGCAATGTCATAACCAAGTACCTGTGCAATACTAAAGTCTCATGTTCAATCTCAGCCTTACTACAGGATATGTACCCAAAGAGTGGCGTACAGCAACAGTGGTCCCTCTCCACAAAGGTGGTGCCTCAACAGATCCTGGAAACTATCGCCCCATAAGCCTGACTAGCTTGGTCTGCAAAGCTATGGAAAGGATCATCATGGACCTCATAAATAAAGATATTGGGGACCTACAGACACTGGATCCTACCCAGTTCGGCTTTGTTAAGGGCAGATCCTGCCTCTTAAACCTGGTCAATTTCTTTGAAACAGTCACCAAGGCCATTGACAAGGGGAAGGTGGTCCACACAGCCTACCTGGACCTTGCAAAAGCCTTCGATACAATACCCCACTCGGGCATTATAGATAAGCTCACCAGCTTAAATATAAACCCCTATGTCACTAGATGGGTTGCAAACTGGCTCAAGGACAGAACCTACATAGTTAGAATTGCTGGAGCCATGTCAGACTCCAAACCAGTTACAAGTGGCATCCCACAAGGCTCAGTCCTGGGACCTCTCTTGTTCGGTATATATTTCTCGGAGGTACAGGCCAACATGGAAGGGCTGTGGCTGACCAAGTTCGCAGATGACTGCAAACTAGGCGCCATAATCAACTCTCCAGCCGACACAAGCATCCTAGAAAAGGGCCTCATAGAAACAGACAACTGGTGCCAGAGCCATGGCCTCAAGCTAAACGTGAAAAAGTGTATAGTCATCCCCTTTGGCAAAAACAAAGTGCCCACAAATTACCACATAGGTGGTAATCCATTAAGTACGGAAGAAGTAATTAGGGACCTGGGGACCCAAGTTGATAGCAATCTCTCATTTGAAAACCACATGGCCAAAGTGGTTAGAAAAACATTTTATATAGCCTACCTAATCATGAAGGGATTCACATCTAGATCAGGGGAGGTCATCGTGCCTCTTTACTCATCCCTCATCAGGCCCATAATTGAGTACAATGCCCCTTTTGGGATGTACCTTACCAGACACCTGCAGCAACTGGAAAGACCCCAAAAGTACCTCACCAAGAGGATCAAAGGGCTCAAACATATGCCATATGCTGCCTGGTTAAAGAAACTCCAGCTCTACTCAGTGGCATACCGCCTGCTCAGAGGCGATCTGTGCCTGACGTATAAAGCCATGTCCAACCCAGAATTAATGGGCATGCTGTACCTCAGAAAATCAAAATCCCATCGAGCTACGCGCTCGAGAGACTTGAACCTCAGCACTGAAATAAATAGGACATGCTGGAGGGACAGATTCATAACCCAGAGGCTCCCTTCACTCTGGAATAAAATCCCAGTCCAGGTTAGGCAGAGTCCCTCATTGACTCTCTTCAAGAGGAATCTTGATGAGTGGATTGGAGATCGTAGGTTTACCCCGGGTATCACTTCTGTGTCACTGTTAGACAGAGGCACAGTATACTAACCTCGAAAAAGGGCATAGCAAAATTCATTTAAAATGGGTGGCGAAAGCCAAACACACTCTGGCTAGGCTTATAAATGCCCTAGGGCAGATAGCCTAGTATGAACCTATGAACCTATGAACCTATAAGTAAATGTTCAGTTCGAAAAGTGTTAAAATGTGTTTCTAATTATGTGCAGTATTAGTCTGTCTATCTGTGGTAGATGTTACATGTGTAAATGTCTGTGAAAATAGTCTGTATGTTGTCTGCACATTGATCTGGAGACACATTATTTTGTTCAGTTTTTGCACTTGTGTGATTTCTGAATGACGATAAAGTTTATTTTGACTTTGACTTTGACTTTGAGATAGGGTGTTTGCAGGGTAGAGGATTCCTGCACAGTATTACCATTTGTTCTGGAAGAAGGAACATTTACACTTATCTTTAAGATGTTCCATCAGTTTTTTTTTTTCCAGAAGTGTTTGTATTCTATAGTTTGCTTCAGTTTTGTGGGATGGTTTCAATTAGAAATGTTTTGCTTATATCTTGTTTATGTATTTTATTTTATTTTATTTGTACTTTATTGCAGTGTCACTATTTGAATTGTAACTTTGTTCTGTGGAGCTTTTCTCCCCGGGCCTCCACTGAAAACGGGCTCTTGAGCCCAGTGGACCACCCCGGTCAACAACTGGAATAAATAAATAAATAAATAAGTACAATTTTATTAAAGTCTTTTTCTACATTAGTGAGTCCAAAGTGGGTCTTATTAGAGCCATGGTGTTATTCTAACCCATCTCCAAGAAGGGGCAGACCCTGCTGTTTAGTATCTTGAAGATAAGTGTGGATAGCAAAAGGTTGGACAGAGTTGAGAGGGAATAAAAAAATCCCCTTCACACAGGAATCTTCAAATCCAGAGGAGGAAAAGTAAACAAAATCAGGTACATCCAGTGTTTTAGCCGAAAGATAAATGAATCTTAGGCTACACAAAATATTTTAGCAACAAGGATTGTGCTGTACATAAAAGTAAGTAGATGAAAAATTAGGGGAGGGGGGCAGCAAACTAAGCTACGGGTTAGGTAAATGTTATGCAAGTAAAACATGTAATGCAAATGGTAAGCCCACAAACAAATTGTTTGCCTGCAGAAGTCATTGCATTATAGGTTCATAGCTTTATAGGTTGTTACTAGGCTAATGACCACCAGGGCCATTAAAAGCATAGCTACGCATATCAAACCATTTGGGTCCCAAGATCATGTAGGTGAAGGGATATGTTAGTAGGCAGGTAACTAAGGATTTAGAGGGTATGTGTTAGTTAGGATAATACTTTTCTTACTGATGGCCTCAGTCCATAAGGCACATACACGAGTGCATGGATTGTGCCATCCCCAACAGAAACAAGACGCTATCTTCCAAAAAAGGAAGCCAATCTGGTGGTCCCCTGCCATAAACAAACTCTACAACAGAAGGTAGAAGCTGTTGCAAAAAATAGTAAAATCCCAAGGTTGGAGGAACTCCCTGGTCAGCCTCAGCAAGAAGCTGAGATCCCTCATAAAATCCTCCAAAGCTAGTTATGAAAATAAAATCACCATTGATTCCAAAGACAACCACAAAGCATTCTACAGCTATGTCAAGAATCTCAATGGCAACACTCAGATCTGCTCTGAGCTACAGTACAATGGCACTAAATATACAGAACCAACTGATATTGCCAACATCCTGGCAGATAGGTTCAGTGCTAACTTTACCCCCTCTCACCCTCCAAAGGGCCCATCTTAATACTGGAAGAATGCAAAGCCCCTGTAATCATGGATGAACAAGTAAAGACCGCACTCTCCAAAGCCGAGAACACAGCATCCATGGGACCAGATAACATCCCAGGCTGCGTACTGCATGAGCTACAGAATGAACTGGCACCCCACCTAAGTACCATGTTCAATCATAGCCTCACCTCAGGCTATGTGCCTACTGAATGGCACACAATGACGGTTATTCCACTCCACAAAGGGGGTGCCACCACGGACCCTGGAAACTACTGCTCCATTAGCCTGAAGAGCCTGGTCTGCAAGGCCATGGAATGTATCATCTTGGAGCTTATAAACAAAGATATAGGTAACCTCCATACCCTGGACCCCACTCTGTTTGGGTTTGTAAAAGGCAGATCATGTTTACTAAACCTGACTGACTTCTTTGAAGCAGTCACTAGAACTGTAGACAAGGGCAAGGTAGTCTACACAGCCTATTTTGACCTCGCCAAGGCTTTCAATACCATCCCCCACTCTGAAATTATAGATAAACTCACTAAACTGGGCATAAATCCCTATGTCACAAAATGGGTGACCAACTGGCTCACTGACAGAACTCAAACAGTAAAAGTAGCTGACTCCAAGTCCGACTTCAGACCAGTGACTAGTGGAGTACCACAAAGTTCGGTCCTGGGTCCTCTCCTGTTCGGCATCTACTTCTCTGAAGTGTAGACCAACACAGAAGGCTTTGGCTAACAAAGTTCGCAGATGACTGCAAACTGGGGAGGCATAATAGAATCACCTAATGATGTAGACATTCTACAAAAAGGCCTCACAGAGACAGATGCTTGGTGTCAAAGTTATGGCCTCAAGCTCAATGCCAAGAAGTGCATTGTCATCCCCTTTGGGAAAAACTCGGTACCCATGAACTACCACATAGGCGGTAGCTCACTAAACACTGAAAGTGTGATAAGAGACCTTGGGACACAGGTGGACAGTAGTCTCTCCTTTGATAACCACATCGCCACAGTAGTCAGGAAATCCTTCTACGTGGCACACCTCATCACAAAAGGGTTTTCCTGTAGAAAAAAGGAGGTCATTGTTCCTCTCTACTCATCCCTCATCAGACCCATTATAGAGTACAATGCCCCATTTGGCATGTATCTCACAAGACACCTACGACAATTGGAAAGACCACAGAAATACCTCACTAACAGGATTACCAGCCTCAAACAGATGCCATACGCAGACCATCTAAAAAAACTCCAGCTCTACTCCGTCACATATCGCCTACTGAGAGCTAATCTCTGCCTAACATACAAAGCTATGTCAAACCCAGAGCTGTTGGACATGCTACACTTAAAGAAATCCCAATCTCTCTGAACCACATGCTACAGGGACCTAAACCTTGTCACCACAATAAACAGAACATGCTGGAGGGATAGATTCCTGTCCCAGAGACTTCCCATATCTGGAACAAACTGCCCATTTATGTCAAGCAAAGCTCCTCATTGGCCCTCTTTAAGAAAAACATTGACGAATGGATGGGAAATAGAAAATTCACCTCGTGGATCACTTTTGCGGCACTGCTTGACACTGAACGCAGAGACAGAGCCTTTATGTGATCAGTGTAGGATAGGGTATTCATGCTCTGAATTCTCCTGATGAGAAACCTTTGTGAGAGTTCCAGCTGCTGCGTTTAGTTAGATACATGCCAAAGGGGGCATTATATTCAATGATAGGTCTAATAGGGTTGAGGAGATTAGTACTATAACTCTCATGGACCTGGATGCCATACCCTTACCTATAAGTTGGGTGACAGAGAATGATTTTCATATTATCTAAGCTACATGTTGATTAAAGGACAAATTGCTATCTACATATGTTCCCAGATCCCTTACAACTTGGTGGACTCTTAAGAGTGTTTTATCTATAGAGTAATTAACTTGCATTGACAGTTTCCCAAAGGACATTATAATGCATTTTTGGCATTGAGCTTTAGGCCATAGCTTAGGCACTAGTCATTTGTCTGTGTTAAAACCCACTTGCAAGATGTTCTTGTCTTGGGGGAATATATAATAACTCCCAGTTTATAGTCACCTGCCAACTTGTTAAGCCAAAGGCATTTAATGTTAGCCTTGACTTCTAAGAAGCAGATGCTGGGAAGAAGTGGGTCCAGTACAGAGTCTTAGGGTACTCCACTGGTGTCTGGTCTCTTGGTGGAGGTGGTCTCACAAATCCAGACTTATTCGGTCCTGCCTTTGAGATAGCCAGCAACCCAGTGAGTTATGTAAGGGTGTACACCTAGCGCAAAGAGTTGTCAACAATTCCTAAGTGTGGTATTGTATCAAATACCCTAGCCAGATCAAAATTTGCAGTATGGACTGTTTTTCTCACCTTCATTGCCATGTTGACCCTCTAAAAAGAGTCAACCAGGTTACGTAGACATGACCTTCCCTTCACAAAGCCAAACTGGGATAGGTCCAGTGTCTGTAGGTTTGGAATGTCCTTGTTTATCATTTCTATGGCAATTCATTCCATGGCTTTGCATATTAGGCTTGTTAGAGTGATGGGTCTGCTGTTCCCTGGGTCAGTTGGTGGTCCACCCTTGTGGAGGGAATTGACTGCTGCGGTCCTCCATTTCCTCAGAACATAGCTTCTTTCAAGGCTGTAGTTGAAAAGTACCATAAGTGGTCCTGATGGGTCATGTTTTAAACTGTTCAGGAGGCAATAGGGGATGTTGTCGGGAGTTATGGAGGCAGTGTTCTTGGCTTTGGCAAGTGCTGCCAGCACCTGGTCCCTGCTAATAACTGGGGGAAGTATGTTGGAGGGGATTTTATTTGGTGAAGCTGGGGGAGTGGAGGGGGAAGTCTAGGCTGAATTTATCATCCAGTAGATTTCCAATGTCACCTGATCAATGTATGCGGTACTGTTCACCACCAGTTCAGCACACTGTTGTGTTACCTCTAAGGTTCTGGACATAGCTGAAGAAGGCCTTCTGGTTATCCTTAGCCTGTGAGGATATCCTGACCTCATAGATGGCCTTGTTGGACTTAATTAGCTCTTTTGGTTTCTTGTTTGGTTGTATAAGAGAGAACTTGTCTTTAAGGGAGTTCCTTTGCCCAGTTTTGGCATGCGTTTTCTTCTTTTATTAAACACCCTATTTCAGCGGTGTCTACGGGTGGATGAGTTGCATAGACCAACCACTTTGTGCATCAGCTGTCTTGTGCAGTATCGTCAAGATGGGAGAACACAGATCACAGGCTGCATACCATGTCAGGGCTAGCACTCAATGGTGTAATAGTTGGCTGTAGGTGATTTGGTCATGTTGACTAATGTCACCAAAAATGGGCATTGGTATTTGCCAGAGATAAGTAGAATGAGGACTCAGGTTACTCTGACCTATGCCAGCAACCCATGTTTATGTTGGGAGGGGTTTATGTGTCCCTGCTGGCTGCTGTGTGCCTGCCATAAGACATAGCAGCCCTGGGTCAATAAGCTACTGACTGGAATGTGCCCAGTTGCCTAACCTGTTACCTGGGATAGCTTTGTTGAGTGAAAGTTGAACATAAAATCAAAGTGTCAAACATGAACTAAGAATTGCTGCACTCAGTCTAGGTTCACTGACAGGATGCAGCTTGGATGTGGATGACATAATGATAAATAGGAGGCTAGACATCCTATGTATCCAGGAGATAAGATGGAAGGGCAGTGCAGAAAAGTTACTTGGCTTGGGATCCAGAGTCATCTACTCAGGAGGAAGACAGACTAGAAATGGGGTGGGAATTTTGGTGAGGTAGTGGCTACAGAAGACAGTGAGGGTTGTCATCAGAATTAGTGATAGCATCATGGCAATCAGACTCCAGGGAAAGGACAGGGTACTATTCATAATCTCAGCCTATGCCCTAAAGCAGGGTTGTGATAGTGAGGAAAAGAGTGCATTCAGACAGCAGCTGCAGGACCTACTAGATAAAGTATGACAACAGGAATTGGTGTTAATAATGGGTAACCGAAACACAAACATCAGAAGAGACAAAACAGGATATGAGGACTGTGTGTGCCTCCACATGGGTGGGGCAACAGGAATAAAGATCATTCTAGACTTCTGTCTGGCTAATAGCTTGCTGGTGACCAACACATGCTTCATCAAGAGAGACTGTCACAAGATTGCATCCAAGAGTGGCCAACATGCAACTCAGGTAGACTTCTGCCTACTAAGAACAGGGCACTGGGGTAGAATCAGTGATTGCAAAGTCATCCCCAGCAAAACAGTCACCCCACAGTATAAACCACTAGTGCCATAATCAGCTGAGAGCAGGAGCCAGAGAAGGCTCTAAGCTCAACAGAGACTAGGTTGAAGGCCTGGAAGTTGGCTTGAGAGAAAGCACATGCATTCAAGAAATTACTCAGGACTCTGGCACCTCAGAAAGAAGAGGAAATTGATTGTTTGTTTGTTTGCTTGTTTGCATTTGTTTTCCTGGATGGAGCACTGATCTTTTTCAGACTCAGCCTGGGAGTGGTGTCTGGCTAAGTTAGTTGGTCAGAGTCACACAGTTAGGCAATGAAAGCCGAGGGAATCCAATCTTGCAACAGTGGACAACAGGAAACAGCTCAAAGGATATTCATAGCAGCTGGAGTTGAAGAAGAATGGCAGGGCCTCAAAGCAGCATTTGTGAGGACTTTAGAACCAATATGCAGCTGAGCCAGGTATGAAAATAAGGCACATAAGGAAAGCTGGTATTGGAATACAGAAATCCAGGACGTCATCAAAAGAAAGAAAACTTGAAGGAAAAAGTGTGAGCTAGAAAAGACAGACCAGGCTAAGGAGGAATTCTTGTTGTTGGCTAGTAAAAAGGCTAAGAGAACAGTTGCAATAGCAAAGAGCAAGGCATCAGCGACACTCTGGAAATTGCAAGGCAAAGACAGAAAGCTACAGAAGACAGTTAGACACCTTTCATAAGGGATGCCAGCAACAACCTACTCACTAGTCCACAGGACATCAAAGGCAGATGGAAGGAGTCATTTCAGCTGATTCGGAATGAAGAAAACCCCACAGAAGCTGTACAGCCACAAATACAGCCTACAATGAAAGAAGAGGAAGAGTTCACCCTAGAGTAAGTCAAAACAGCACTAAGAAAAATGAAGTCAGAGAAAGCAGCAGGTTCAGTTGAGGTCACAGCAGATATGATCAAGCTGTTGGATGACATAAGGAGAAATGGCTTCTTAGGATACCCATAGCAGTATGGAGAGAAAGGCGTATTCCAGACGACTGGAGAATAAGCATACTAGTGCCAGTATACAAGAACAAAGGGGACATCCACCTCCATGGGCAGTACAGAGGTATCAAACTCCTGTCAGACTACATGAAAATTCTGGGATTGATAAATGAATACACAGAGTGGCAGAAAGTAAGATGTGAAATGAGCAGTTCAGATTCAGATCAGGATGCAGCATAACTGACCCAATGTTTGCACTGAGACTGATAGTTAAGAAGATGCTAGAAATGAGGAAAGAGTCCAACTGAGCATTCCCAGATTTTGAGAAAGTATATGATAAGGCCCAGAAAGCTAATTTGGGCAGTTCTGCCATGGTTCAAAGTCTCAGAAACATTGGTAAAATTAGTGCAGGCTATGTATAAGGACCCAGTGACTCAAGTGCAAACAGTATTTGGCTTGTCAGAGAGGTTCCCATTGGGAGTGGATGTGTATCGGGGTTCAGTTCTAAGCCCACTGATGTTCATACTGGAGATGGACTACATTATCAAACAGCTCGGAGGGACAGATCAACAAAGTTGCTGTATGCAGACAATGTGGAATTACATGCAGACTCTAATAACTTCAGCAAAAGGATAGGGGAATGGAATGTACAACTGAAGGCATATGGAATGAAACTGAGTGCAGATAAGATAGTTGATATGGCAACAAATTGGGAAAATCAGAAGAAGCTGAGAACTGAGATAGAAGGAAAGACAGTGGAACAAGGTAACAACTTCATGTGTCCTGTGTGGGGTGGTTGAGGAGAATGGAGCTATGAATGAGGAGAGTAAAGCTAAAATCAGAGGGGCTGCAGGCAAATCCCACAGGGATAGATTATTACAGAAGAATGCCACAGAAGCTGAAAAGTCAATTGTACAAATCAGGATCCAGATCAATACTACTGTATGGTACAGACACCTGGGCAGTAAAGACAGAGCAGTTGTGGAAGTTACAGGTGATGGAGATGAAGTGCCTAAGACAGCTAGTAGGATGCACAGTGTGGGACAGAGAAAAAATGAGGACATGAGAGCAGAACCAAAATAGCTCTAATTGCAGAGAAGGTCAAAGAGAACAGATTATGGTGGTTTGGACACATGCAGAAAGGCAGAAGACAATCTGGTGAAGAAGATTTGTGAGACAAGAAGAAACAAGGACATCCAGCAAAGAGATGAGTGGACTGTGTGAGAGAAGACCTGTGACAATCAGGCATGACTAATGAATAGGTTAAGAGAGTGGCAATGAATGGAGAGAGATGGCAACAGTTGAAACGACACATTGATTCTATGTTTAAAATGGGAAAAAGGTGGTTGATAATGATGTTTTAAGTATGATTGTAAATTCTTTTTATTAGTCCTGTTGCTGTTACTACTATTGGAACTGTCTGGGTATCTTTCTTCCACATTGGCCTCATTTCTGCTTGCACATCCTGGCATTTTATGACTCTGTGTCTCTCTGTTCATAAGATAATATAATTAGAGTGCAGCAATTTAATGGTTAATGGCACTTTTCTCTTTCTTTTTTCCTTGGACTTCTATATCTAGTTTTCTTGCATCTATTTTTTCAACTGTTGGTATTGGGTAATCCCATGTGATCCAAACTTCATCACCATTGATAATACTTTGTGGTTCATGTTTCTAATGCTTCTCAGTTACTTTTATGTTAAAGTGTTTGCACAATCCCCACTGCCACAGTCTTTCTACATTATTGTGCCATTCAGTGTGCAGGCCCTCAGCCATGAGAATATCACAACCAGTAATGAGATGTGCAACCGTTTCTGGTTCTGTCTTACAGAACTTTCATTTGTCTTTCTCACAGTTTTGATATACTTTGTAAACCAACGTGCATGAAAATGCTAAGCAAAGATGTCGTCGTAGTCTTCTTCTCTTAATCGTTTAGAACATTCACCACATTTGGTTCTGATAAGGTAAATTGTGACTTTACAGTTTTATTGTGTGCAGTTTCAGTCGCTTTCCACCACATATAATTCCTTTGATATTTTTACCTTTTTCTTTTCTACGTCCATGTTTTTATACCTTTCAAAAGCCTCGTTTTCTGTTTTTTTTTATCTTTTCTCATCTCCTCTGTCACTTCTTACAAGTGGTCCATATTTCCCCTTAAGAGTCATCTAATACAGCTCCAGTCTCAAGAATGTCCATTTAAGGAAATTTTTAGGAGACCATTATGGAGACTAAGTAGATAGGTGGTATGAAGGAGGTTTATTCCAGAATCTTATAACAGAGTGCCTCACTGACCCTCTTCGAGCGCAACCTTGATGAGTGTTGGGGTTCCACCTTTGTCCCTCATTGACACGGGTGACAGGTGATGACTGAGGTTTTGTTTTTTGGGGATAAACTCTTGGCTAGGCTTGGAAGGGCCTCAGGGCCATTAGCCTCCTATGACCCTATGATCCTAAATACAAAAAAGGATGATAACATGCACAGACTTTTTAAGAAAGTGAAGAAATTTAAATTAAAATATCTTCATTCTTATCAGGATCAAAATGGGTATGAGTAGTGTTATGCAAATGTTAAGTTGAACCAGGGTGGGAGATAAAATAAGACTGCTGGAAATTATGAAGAGAATGCATTTATGTAAAATGTTTATTTATAAGAGATTTGTGGGAGAGTAATACATTTCTACAGCTGCTATTGTGTTAATGTTGTCTCCTAGAATAAGCCTGTACATGCCTTTTTTATAATTGTCAAACACTTCATGGCAAATCTTTTCTATGAATGATTTTGAGAAGGCTCTGTCCATAAACAATTGCTTCAAGTGAGAAATTTCCTGAAGCTATATATTTTCATCTCAAATTAGTTAGCCTAACAAACTGGCCTTTAGCCATACCCTTTTTTTTGTAAAGGGTGGTGGCTATTAAAGTTTAGTATAATGGCAACAACACATAACACCGACAGACATTGTGGCAGTTTTGTTACCACATTTTCCACTAATAGTGGGGCTGTTATACATACTATAAGGTTTTATACAACTACAATAAGACTCACTAATGCAGACATAAACCTGGATGTATCAAAACTATAATAGATCGTTACACTGTCATTCTTTTCCTTTTTTTTCATACAGTAATTCTATTTACTTATTGCATACTAAAATTAATATATTAATATATTCTCATTCAAGTGTAATTCCAATCACTTCCTTATGCACAGTACCACCCAATCTCACCTCTGTGCATAGTGTACTTTTTCTTTTCATGTGTTAATCATCTAGTAGTCAGTGTTGTCCAGCGTATTTAAATAGTGTACAAGCATGTGCATCAGCTACCAGACATTTACTTTTGTACTACAGTTATTGTTTATTCTTTAATACCTGTCATGTCATGTATTTTTGTGTTTATTTTTTCCTGTAAAAGAGCTGACACTTAAAAATTTGTTTAGGTAGCACTTTGTTTCCTAAATGACAATAACATTTCTTTTGAATCTTTGAATCTTTGAATAACTGGGAAATGCATAAAGTAGACAACAGATTCAGGAAATCAATTCCCCCTACAGTAAGAGTTATTGTCTAGAGAGGAGCAAATATTATGAACTTGTTGGGAGATCATTCCCCATGAAAAAGCATTAGAAGGGGACATTCAGATGTAATACTTGCAACGTCTGCAGCAATAATATACAGGGTGACAGCTTTATATTAGGGCAAGTTATGGTTAAAATCAATGGATATGGCAGTTATAGCAGCTGAAATTAGATTCCTGTCTCCCTCTGGGTATCAAGGAGAATTTGTCCCTTGTGTGTTATTTGAAAATAAAGTCTGCCAGATTGTAAGTTTTGAACACAGTTTTAAATATATTATTTTCATGGTTCTGAAGTATATACTTTTTGTGTAAGATTAAAGTACTTAACCATTAAAAAATGTTATTGCTACTGCTGTGGTTGCTTCGCTGACAATTGATACTAAATATGATTTTGTTGTTAGTTGTTAGTTGTTAGTTTTGTAGTTAAACTGTCTTTTTGGTGTGGTGTTGTGAATGCTTGCAGGAATAACCTGGATAGTTGGTAGTTTTATAGTTAAACTATCTTTTTGGTGTGGTGTGAGTGCTTGCAGGAATAACCTGGATAGTTGGTAGTTTTATAGTTAAACTATCTTTTTTGGTGTGGTGTGAGTGCTTGCAGGAATAACCTGGATAGTTGTTAGTTTTGTAGTTAAACTATCTTTTCGGTGTGGTGTTCTGAGTGCTTGCAGGAATAACCTGGATGTTAACTAAGAATGGAGGGCAACCATTTCCTAAGTGGAGGGGGGACTGACAGGGTTACCCGTTAGAGAGTGACTGCCATCCTAGCTAAAATGTAGCAACCAATACTGATGTGCTGGCATTTGTACTTTTTTCAGTATGTGAAATCTCTGTTACTTGATAGACCAAATGCTGTGAATGACAGACTGTACCTTTGTAGAGCAGCACAGTGTCTTGGCTATGTTCCTGTTAGGCAATCATTCCACACACCTACAATGCAATATATGTACGGCGTAGCTTAGAGGGTAACAGTATTGTAAAGGTGTAAATTATTTATCTTCTTTTTTATGTTCTGGGATGTGATTTAGAAATTTATACCCGTTTTAGGGAGTGTCCTTCTTGTTTACATAGTAGTTGTATATGTGTTTATGTCAAGTAAAGGTTCCATATTTTACTTGGACTACTTACTGCATATGTTGTGCATCATATATGCCTTTCTTATGGTGAGAAAAAAGACACATTTGCCATGGCATAGCTTTACACATATGCACAGGCTCATTATTAAAATGAGTTGACTGCATCTAAACAAAGTTTGCTTGATTACCAGTGGTTGTAGACCTAACAGAATAATGATAACATTCTGATTTTACCAACATCAGAATAATTTGTATTATTTCTACATCTGTATGTCATAGCTTTGGATGGTTGTGACACGCATCTTTAAACAGACATGTGACTCTTATTCTGTATGGAGGAGCACAGGGAAATCCAGAAGTCTGTTTGCTTAGATTTGACAGGGTAACTCAGTGGTGTGGTACAGACCTGAGGACAATACTGTGTGTTTTGATAATTTATAAATATTGTTGGCAGTATCATATTTTTCCCAGGGTTATGTCCTGAATCTCAGGGATAAAGGTTTTGATCCTCCCTATTTCATTGTTTTGTGATATGTGGTATAACACTGAGTCATTCACATTAGATTTTTATGTGGTGTGTAACATTCTTGTTTGACAATATAATGTTGCAATTTGCATCACCTTGCTGTTGTTCCCTGTATGTGTGATAGAACAGTTTTGCAGACTCACATGCTTGTAATAGCTGCAATGTGGTCATGCAGTATACATTTGTAATGATTTTATTTTCATCTGTGATTAAAGCTTTAAGAGCAATGTACTTGGTATTTCAGATGCCTGCCACTGAAGAATGGGACACTTCACTGGCACATAATGCTTGACACAGATATGGTTACGGATATCCATATTAATCACCTCTAAGCCCATGCTGTTTAAATGAGTGCCATTTGTGGATGGTCTACTGACCAAGTTTGGATTTATGTCATATTGAGGTTGCATTGATGGCGGCAAGGATGTCGCACTTCATTTACATCTTTGGGTTTTGCTGTTACTGTGCTGTTTACAATGACTGTCCTGCACCTTTTCAAGGGGTAAGTGATTCAGATATGATAAAGAATGATAGTGGATTTATTTTAACAGTCTCAGTGTGCTACTTGACTCTAGCCTTCCAATAACTCATGGTAGTTATCATAAGTACATAGATCTAGTTTTGGTTTGTATATTGTAATTTTTTGTTCCAGCAAACCATTTTTCCAATTTTATGAGTATATATGGTGGTGGAATGAGAAAGTACAGGACAGTATACAGAGACAGAGGTTGGCAAAGAAGAAGTGGGATTGTCAGAGAGATGAAGAAAGTAGACAGGAGTATAAGGAGATGAGGTGCATGGCAAAGAGAGAGGTGGTGAAGGCTAAGGATAAGGCATACAAAGAGGTGTATGAAAGGTTGGACACTAAGGAGGGATAAAAGCTAATAAAGATGTACAGCAGGTAAGGGTGATAAAGGATAATGAAGGAAACATACTTACAAGCGAGGAGAGTGTGTTGAGCAGATGGAAAGAGTACTTTGAGGGGTTTTGAATGAAGAGAATGAGAGGGAGAGAAGGTTGGATGATGGGATAGTGAATCATGAAGTGCAATGGATTAGCAAGGAGGAAGCAAGGATAGCTATGAAGAGGATGAAGAAAGGAAAGCCCGTTGGTCCAGATGACATACCTGTGGAAGCATGGAGGTGTTTAGGTGAAATGGCAGTGGTATTCTTAACCAGATTGTTTAATGAAATTTTGGAAAGTGAGGGGATGCCTGAGGAATGGAGAAAAAGTGTTTTGGTGCTGATTTTTAAGAATAAGGGTGATGTGCAGAGCTGTAGTAACTACAGAGGGATTAAATTGATCAATCACAGCATGAAGTTATGGGAAAGAGTAGAAGCTAGGTTAAGAAGGGATGTGATGATTAGTGATCAGCAGTATGGTTTCAGGATGGGAAAGAGCACTACGGATGCAATGTTTGCTCTGAGAGTGTTGATGGAGAAGTACAGAGAAGGTCAGAAGGAGTTGCATTGTGTTTTTGTAGACTTAGAGAAAGTATATGACAGGGTGCCTAGAGCGGAGTTGTGGTACTGTATGAGGAAGTCGGGAGTGTCAGAGAAGTATGTAAGAGTGGTATAGGATATGTATGAGGGTAGTGTGACAGTGGTGAGGTCTGCGGTGGGAGTGACTGATGCATTTAAGGTGGAGGTGGGATTACATTAAGGATCAGCTCTGAGCCCTTTCTTATTTGCAATGGTGATGGACAGATTGACAGACAAGATCAGACAGGAGTCCCATGGACTATGATGTTTGCAAATGACATTGTGATCTGTAGTGAGAGTAGGGAACAGGTGGAGGAGACCCTGGAGAGATGGAGATATGCTCTAGAGAGAAGAGGAATGAAGGTCAGCAGGACTAAGACAGAATATATGTGTGTGAATGAGAGGGAGGATAGAGGAATGGTGAGGATGCAGGGAGTAGAGGTGGCGAAGGTGGATGAGTTTAAATACTTGGGATCAATAGTTCAGAGTAATGGTGAGTGTAGAAGAGAGGTGAAGAAAAGAGTACAGACAGGATGGAATGGGTGGAGAAGAGTGTCAGGAGAGATTTGTGACAGACGAGTACCAGTAAGAGTGAAAGGGAAGGTCCACAAGAGGGTAGTGAGACCAGCTATGTTATATGGGTTGGAGACAGTGGCATTGACAAAAAGGCAGAAGTTAGAGCTGGATGTGGCAGAGTTAAAGATGTTAAGATTTGCACGAGGGTGGACAGGATTAGGAATAAGTATATTAGAGGGTCAGCCCAGGTTGGAAGGTTTGGAGACAAAGCCAGAGAGGCAAGATTACATTGGTTTGGACATGTGCTGAGGAGAGATGCAAAGTATATTGGGAAAAAAGATGCTAAGGATGAAGCTACCAGGTAACAGGAAAAGAGGAAGGCCTAAGATAAGGTTTATGTATGTGGTGAGGAGAGGACATGCAGGTGGTTGGTGTGACAGAGCAAGATGCAGAGGACAGGAAGAAATGGAAACAGATGATCTGCTGTGGTGACCCCTAACGGGAACAGCTGAAAGAAGATGATGATGATGAAGACTGCTGTGAAATTTTAAGCATTTTTGTACTATCCAAGCTGTATTCACAAGTATGATTTTCTAATATTTTAGTTATTGCTTTATGTGAACATTTTACTATTGAGGAGTTTCAGCATTGCATCTTTCTTGGGATAATATTGCTATGCAGGTCTGATGGCTTCTTTTTCTTGGCGACATGCTCAGAGATTTGACTATATATTAAATTATTCAGCTATAATTGTAGACAAGTGCTGCAACCCCTTATCAGCATTAGATTTTCTGAAGAGCTTTTCTTGAGTTTTTGAATGTGACTTTTTTTACTTCCTTTTAGCCTAAGCTTATACATAACTCACTATTGTTTGCAAATGTTTATTTCACTGAGATAGCCTTACCTGATGTTGTCATCTAACTTAGGTTCACTAAAAAAAGATACATATTATGAAACTGGACTTCCTCAAGCCTGGCTGTAAGTTCTGTCTTGTGTCATAACTGAAATGGATCCACTGGACAAGTTCAACTACCGAGTAAACAAATACAAAAATTCTCAAGTGCTGGAGTTAAAGTGCCACCTTTTACTCCAGTCCTTGTTAATAAATATCTAAAACAGGTCTGAAGTCTTTGAATCTCAAAGACACCCAGCAATAAGAAATTTGACTTTTGTCGACCGACTTTCATCGATATATACAAATATTCAACAGATGTGCAAGACTGACTGTCACTGGGGTGGGGGGATATGCCCTTTCCCAGGAGATTGTGAGATCTCAGAGTTAGTATCCATATAATTAGCAGGGGGTGAGGGAGGGGTGCAGGGATGTAGATCAGAGCATATGTGGTGTGTTTTTAAGAAGCATATCAAGGACTGAGCGTGCACATATAAATACCAGGCACGTGCTATTCCCAGTGTCATTTTGAGAGTGCAGCCAGAGAGTTAGCATGTATGATTGCAGTAGTTAGTTTGTATAAACTAAGTGGTAAGGAAACTACCCTAGACTGGATTCTTATAAACAGCCATCCTAATACATATAAATCAGGTACCCTTCCAGATGACATGAGTGACCATGTTCTAACCTATACAATTAAACAAAAAACTCAAAGCCCCAATTATAATATTTTCAAAAACTCTCGCTCTAAAAACACTTTCATCCAGAGAGCTTCCAAAATGAACTCAAAGCATGTGACTGGTCCCCACTGCATCATCTTCAACTAGAGGAAGCAGTCACCTACTTTAATATTAGATTCCTACAAATTCTAGATTACCATGGCCCCTCTCGCTCCAACCGAATAAGAACCAAAATTGCCCCATGGCTCACAAAACAAACTAGACAAAAGATCCTCCTACAAAATAAAATCTGGGCCAAATAGAGGGCATCTAAAAGCCCAACAGACAACCTTCACTTTAAACAATTATGAAATGCAACCAAAAAAAACATTCTACTAGACAAAAACTTTTTCCTGCACCTCCAGCAAACCCACCAGCAAAAACCACAAAAATTCTGGTCAGGCATTAACAAACTACTTCAGCCAGGGCAATCTAAAACTCCTGCCCCAACAGGTATCACCCATAGTAACTCTAAACAAGCTGCTGATGCCTTCAACAACTACTTCACTGAAGCCATTCAAACTCTAGCTAACACATTACCCCCTACTAGCACTAGCCCGTTTAATACCACAAATAGCCCAGTCCCTACCTTCCATTTACAACCAGCACCTACACCCCTCATTTGCACCCTCCTACAAAAACTCAAACCAGGCACCCCTTCTGCTGACTGTCTTCCAGCAGAATACCTGCAAATTGCTGCCACAGCCATTGCTTTCCCATTTCCATCCTTATTAATAGGACAATTACAGAAAGCACAATCCCTTCCATATGGAAAGTCTCCCATATCATCCCTCTATATAAAGGTGGTGCATCTACTGAACTTTCCAACTTTCGACCAATTGCCTTACTCTCTCCAATAGCTAAAATAATGGAAAAATGCATACACCGACAATTACTAGACCACCTCCTCCAAAATAATTTACTTGCTAACTGCCAGCATGGTTTCAGGCCTCACCATAGCACTACTACCACCCTGCTATCCTTTTCTGACTGTATAAACAAACATCGTAATAACAACTCTCTTTCCTCTGCACTATTCATTGACCTTTCAAAAGCATTTGACATAGTTAACCATCACCTACTTATGGACAAACTAAAAGCCCTATCACTTGACCCACAAGCATTACTTTGGTTTAAATCCTATCTGGAAAACTGGCACCAAGCAGTGCTGTGGGACAATAATCTTTCTACACCCCTCCCTGTCAACATTGGAGTACCTCAATGCTCTGTTTTAGGCCATCTTCTCTTTTCAATTTTTATTAATGACCTAAATGCCAAAATTCCTCAAGCCACATGCATACAATATGCAGATGATTCTACTTTAATATGCACAGACAAGTCCCTAACCTCTCTCTAGACACTCACCCAAACAGTATTTAATATTGTTGAAAACTGGTTCATGCAACATTGCCTCCTCCTGAACACCAAAAAAAAAAACAAAATTACTGATTTTTGCTCCTACACAAAAGTCACCACAAATTCACTTCACAGTAACCTCCAACAATGGAACTAGCATATGCCCAGGTACTACAACCCATCTCTTGGGTATTACTATTGACCATAACCTTAGCTTCGATGATCACATTAATATTACCATAAAATTTGTCAACAGAAAACTAGGCTCTCTTTATAGAATCAAACCCTTCCTTACGCCATTAGCTAGAACCACTATTGTCCAGACCCACCTTATCTCTACCATACTGTATGCTTCAGCCATATATACCAATCTGTCCAAAAACAACCTTAGCAAACTTGCAACCAGCTACAATAGCATAGCTAGATTTGCCACTGGCGCCCCTTTTAGAACCCACCACTGTCACAACCTTAAACAATTGGGAAGGTTAGAACTGCAGAACCAACTTCAATGTCAACAACTTACTATGACCCAAAAAATCCTTCACCACCCTAATAATATCCCAATCCTCACTAGCCTTATTACCTCATACAAAAATCTAGCAACACTACGCTCAGCTAATAAGCTTCTAGTCTCCACTACTTTACCTAACAACAAAGCTGGGGACTCACTTTTCTCTAATACAGTGGAAAAAATCTGGAACCAGCTTCCAAGTGAACTTTTTACTCTTTCTTCTACACTGCTTTTCAAAAAACACCTTAAAGAATACCTTAAAACACATTGGCTTTGTCCCTGCTCTAACCTTGACTAATATCTCTCTCCCCAATCATGCTCTCCCCATACTTTGCTAATCTATTGTACTAGGATGCTGACCTGTATTAACCAGTTATTTAACATCTCACTAGTATCTAACGAGATTTTCTTTTTAGAACTTTATAAGAATTTTTACATTAGCTTGCCTTCTTACTTAAAAAAAAAATAATAAAAAAAAAAAAGGTGGGGCTTATGTTTTTTTTTCAGTGACATCTGCTCTTTGTGTTAGATGTTAGCTAAATAACTAAAATAAAAAGAAAGTATCCACAGATAATCCACAACAATTTATTACATTAAGTGCGTTCATCCGCTAAATAGCTAGACTTCCTCAGATGTTAGCTAAATCCCATAAAGGACTCTGTATAAGTTTTTCCATATTTACAGTCTCAACAATGTTCTGCTATTCATTTTACTATTGTAAATATTTTATGTTATGTTGTTGCCTATGCTTGGAGCTTTTCTCCCCAGGCCTCTACTGAAAATGGACATATATCCAGTTAGACTAGCCCGGTCAACAAATGTAAAATAAAAAATAAAAAAAAAAAATAAAATGTATAAGTTACTTAAGTTAAAGTCAGTAAACTTCTATCATGATGTGTTTGTGTATAATAAAGCTGCTTAAAGAAAACCTACAAAGACACTTCTATTGTGTTCAAAGTAGGAGAGCGACATGGTGTCAGAACCGAGACTGCAGAGAATGATATTTGGAGCCATGAGGTGCAGAGATGACAGTGAAGGTAAACTAAGAGAAACAAGCACAAAAAGAGCCAGAAAAGAATCAAAGGTAATGAGAATTCACACAAACTGCTTATTTTGTAAAAAAGATAAAATGGAGCATTACAAGGGCATACACCACACTATTAAATAAGTAGGAGGCACAAAAGGTTTATTAACTAAGGGAAATGTTTAAAATTAAGATATTTGACAAAACGATTATCAGAAAAGTAAAATGAGCATGTTTAAGGCAAAAAAAGCACACTTGAAGCAAAATGGGCATGTTTAAGGCAAAACAAGTACACGAAAAGTATAATGGGCATGAAAAGAGATTATACAAGCAAAACTAATATAATAAGGGCAAAAAAGGGCACATTAAACTATGGCTTTGTATTGTATCAAGGGCATAACTAGAGTTATTTGAAGTATCTCAAAGTGTGTAAAAGTGCTTACAATGTGTGCTTATTACTGTGCATGTGTTTCAAAGAATTTGTGAGCAAAGTGCAACTATTTCGTGAAGTACAGTCAAAGTATAGCCATTTTGAAACGTTTCTTGTGCTGGGTGTGTCTATTCACAAAGTGCTCCCATTACAGAGTGTTTCTTTCACTGTAAAGAATTACCAAGAAAGGTACTGCCATTTTGGAGAAATTTCAGTGTGCTGTGTACAGTTTATTTGCAAAGTGCAATTACTTTGAAATGCTATTGACTCTGAGCTTCTCCTGCCAAGTTCATTTGCATTGTGCAGTTATTTGAAATGTTTCTTAAAATGATAAATTATTTTTGCAATACAGTAATTTCAAGAGTATTACAGTACCCAGGAGACTTATTTTACAAAGTTCAGTTACACAGAGGCTTGTTGTGCTATTGGGCAAAGTTACAAATACTGACATAAATTTCTGGTGTATGTGTATCTGTATCTGGTACATGCTAATGTGGCAGATGGATTTTGAAAGCCCTCACCACTTATATTTGATCAGAATATTGCAGGGAATTGGAGAATATGTGAGCAAGAGTATGATATTTTTATACAAGCAGCTTATCCAGATAAAGATGCATGCACCAGGGCATTCATTTTGCTAAACCTAGCTGGATCTGAGACCATAGAAAGAGACTATTCATTTGTGTATGCACCAGCAGTATATGAGGGAGAAGGTGAAAACCATCATATTGTTGTACAGGCTAAATCAAGGGAAGACCCTGAATTTTTGAAGCACAAGTTCAGATAAATGTGTAACTTCCAGACAAATATTACATTAGAGAGGCGTTTGTTTTACACAAGAGATCAGAAACCAGGGGAAACTTTTGCAGCTTATATAACTGACTTGAGAAACAAAACCAAAATGTGTCAGCTTGGTGACTTAAAAGATGAGTTAATAAAAGTGTGTGGTATTAATAGTGCTGCTGTGAGAAAGATGTTGCTTTGTGACAGTGATTTAACATTGAGTAAAGCCATTGAGATTTGTCAAATCCATGAAGTGACAGAAAAACACATGAGTATGCTTGCAAGTGGCAAGAGCATGGCTTCAGCAGGCTCCAGAGCAAATGTAGATAGCATGCAACATGTGGCAAACAGAAGTAGGCCTGTTCACATGACAGCCACAGCCGCTACTGGCTCTCCAGGGAAACCATGTAGCTTTCCAGCAAGTTCTAAAACTAGTTCAGTTAAAGGGGCATGCTTAGTATAGTACAAGCGTGAATCAGCAAAACCCAAGTCCAGCTTTATTGTTAACTGTCGCAATTGTGGTGCAAATCATGGGTATAAAAGAGAGAAATGCTTAGCATTTGGTTAGCAATGTCACAAGTGTAAAAAATGCAACAATTTCAAAAGTTTTGCAAATCAAGTAAACCCCACACAGTTGTAAAGAAAGGTCACCCAAAAAAGTAAGTTGTTCAAGTAAAGCCACTGCAGTCAACTTTCTATGTAGATGGTGTATCAGTAATTGGTGAGAGAGTTGATGCAGTGAATTTATTAGCAAAGAGTGAAGTGTTTTGTACAGTCCAGATCAATGGTAAATCCATAGAGCTTAAAGTAATCACTGGTTTAAAGTATAATGTTATATCAGCAGACACATTCGCTAAAGTGAGAATTAATGAGCAACTCAGTGTGTCCAGCAGTGTGAAACCTCTTGCTTATGGAGGTGAAGAAATTCAGACTGAAGGCTCAGTGATGCTTTCATGTTATTTGGCCAAGAACTGTTACAACTTGTTATTCTATTTAGTCCAGAGACCAGTACAGTCTTTACTGGGTCTCAAAGACAGTTTGAGAATGAATCTGCTTTCTTTTACCAAAGAAGTTCATCACATAAGTGCATCTTCTAGTTCCAATTTTTCTGAATTTTTCTGAAGCCATTTTCTCAGAGTATGCTGATGTTTTCAGTTACAAGTTGAGCAAACTTCCAGTTGTGTATTCTATGAAGTTAGACCCAGAGGTCACTCCAGTGGTCAGACCAGCATGAAGAGCTCCGATAGCTATGCAGGATAAAAGTAAGGCTCAGCTGGATAAAATGGTACAGCAAGGTGTAATCTGTCCACTTACAGAACCAGCTGAATGGGTGTTGTCTATGGTAGCAGCTCACAAGAAAGGCTCCGATGAAATCAGAATATGCATTGACCCAAGAGATTTGAACAAGGCATTGAAGAGACTACATCATCCAATGTGCACAGCCAAAGAGGTCACAGCCCTAATACCGAAAACCACTGTTTTTTCCATCTTGGATGCAAAAAGTTAATTTTGGCAAGTGATGCTTGATCGCACATTCTCATTAATAACCACGTTTGGTACCCCGCTTGGCAGATGCAGCTTTCTAAGAATGCCATTTGGAAAACATTCTGCAAATGAAGTCTTCCAGAGTGCAATGGAGCAATTTTTTTTCAGGTTATCCTTGTGCCCTAATAGTAGATGATTTATTGGTTGGAGGCAAGGGTGAAGAAGAGCATGACAGAAAACTAAAGAGAGCTCAAGACAGAGCATGTGAAGTAAACTTGAAGGTTAATCTTCTGACGTGGATATTCAGACTACCAGAAGTTACATATGTAGATCATTTATTTACCAGCACTGGCTTGAGACCAGACCTGACCAAGCAAGCACCTGTTCTTGAGATGTCAGCACTAGACAATATTCAAGCTCTACAGCGTTTCCTAGGCATGGTCAACTATTTAGGCAAGTTTATACAAGACTTCAGTGAGTTGACAGCACCTTTAAGAGAGTTGACAAGCAAAAATGTTGCATGATCATGGTTACAACAGCACCATAAGGAATTTGAAGACCTTAAGCAGAAATTTCCCACCCCACCTACATTAAGATACTATGATGTGAATAAACCAGCCACTCTTTCCTGTGATGCTTCAAAATTTGGTCTTGGCACAGTTGTAATTCAAGAAGGCAGACCAGCAGCCTATGCACCTAGAACACTTACCCAAACTGAAACGCTGTATGCTCAAATTGAGAAAGAACTTTTGGCAATAGTATTTGCATGTTCCAAGTTTCATGATTATATTTATGGGCGAGCTATTCAGATTGAAACTGACCACCAACCTCTAGTTACTATTCTAAAGAAGCCTATGCATTCAGCTCCAGCAAGATTACAAAGAATGATGCTCAAATTGCAAAAGTATAACTTCAAAATGGTCTATATGAAAGGCAAACTATTATCTCTGGCTGATACCTTATCCAGATTGCCCAGAAATAAGAAGGAAAAGCTTGATGCAGAGAATTTTGACTTTGATGTGATGTGCATAATTTTTCTATCACTATACTTGATGAGTTAAGAGATCACACTCAGACGGATCCAATTTTGCAAAAGCTCACTCACTACATTAATGTTGGATGGCCGTCAAAGTAATCTAGTGTACCACCTGAAGTGCAAACCTATTTTCCTTACAGAGATGAAGTGTTGATGGAAGATAGCATTATTTTCAAAGGTCCTAAAATTGTAGTGCCTGCTTCCTTACAACAAAAATATATCCAAATTTTGCATCGTGGTCTCCCAGGTTCTGCATCCACTAAGTGAAGAGTGAGAGAATAATAACAGCCTGCATTTGAATTGGAACCTGTGCACTGAGAGAGAGCCTTACAAGACTATCTGCAAATATATAGAGCTGAGTATATTTTTCTGTAATATTCTGTATTATAGAGCTAAATTGTTGCTTAGATATCTGTTGTCTTACTGTTCTGCAAATATACAGAGATCAGTATATATTTTTCTGGTTTTATAAATTTGCACTGTGATTCCTCACATCTCTGTTGAAACTGTCTTCCTCACCCCCCTCCCTGTTCTTGGTTGTACTTTAAATTTGGTGGCTTTTGCAGTGCCCGCCCCACTGTAGATTTGATCTAGGACACTCCCCCAGTCCCATCTCTTTACCGCATTCTACCTAATAAACCCTTTCTGCACTTGCTTTTAGTCCTTTTAATTTAATTACATTTTTTCAAACTGTGTGTGGACTAATATTGCTACATACTCAAGTGTGCCACCTTGCACTGCATGTGAATTGTTTTTACTACTGTTTTTGCTACTTTTCTGAAAAAAAAAAATTGTAAGCCTGTTTCCTACCTTTCCTGTAATTAGTGTTCCAGATACAGATTTGCTGTATCCAGGACTGTTTGTAAGCTTCTGAGCCCTCCAAGCCTTTCTGTGTTGGAGGGAAGCCTTCTAGCTTATCAGTGGGAGTGGTAAGCATTAGGTAACCTGTCTACCACATAAGGAGTGGTTCTGGCCCAGAATTTGTAGTTATTGGCCATTTGGGCGGTCTTCCATCTCTCTCAACTTTCTGATTTGAAGGCCTGCATTTGCACTTGTTTCTGTCCTGTAACTCCTAGGCCCATCTCATTTTCTCACTCAAAAAAAAATTTATTTGCTTTTACTGTATTTGTGTTTCTTCCTACTTTATTTTGCTTTTACGTCATCTTAATAGTACTCAATTGTATTTATTACTGCTTGGTGTAACTCATTCTAAGCCTTTTAGTTTAAGCACTAGGGCTTCAAACCAGTTGTTTTACATTAAGAAGGTTTGTGGTCTGCACTGTAGTAGCAGAACAGGTAGCTTACATCCTTCTAAGTTGGGAACCGCTGATTGAGGGCTCAGTGTCTGTTATTCTAAAAGTGTATTAATTCTGGTTTAAGCACTTGGGCTTCAGGCCAGTTATTTTACATTAAGAGGGTTCGTGGTCTGCACTCTAGTGGGAGGAGAGGCTGGACTCTGCCCTTCTGAGCTGGGAATTTCTGGTTAAAGGCTTATAGTGCCTGCATATTTGAACTGCTTCTTACTGAAATTGGTACACCTTGTTTGCTGTAGCATAGACTAGATCCAGGCCTGCTGAATCTAGCTTTGTTTGTATAACTTGAGCACTAATTCAGGCATTCTTTAAAGTATTCAATTGTATTTATTACTGCTTGGTAGTAACTTGATTAAAGTGTAGCTATCATTCTAAGTCTTTTGGAATAAGCACTTGGGCTTCAGACCAGTTGTTTTACATTAGGAAGGTTTGTGGCCTGCACTGTGGTGGCAGAACAGATAGCTTACATCCTTCTAAGTCGGGAACTGCTGATTGAGGGCTCAGTGTCTGTTATTCTAAAAGTGTATTAGTTCTGGTTTAAGCACTTGGGTTTCAGGCCAGTTATTTTACATTAAGAAGGTTCGTGGTCTGCACTCTTGTGGGAGGAGAGGCTGGACTTTGCCCTTCTGAGCTAGGAATTTCTGGTTAAAGGCTTATAGTGCCTGCATATTTGAACTGCTTCTTACTGAAATTGGTACACCTTGTTTGTTGTATCATAGACTAGATTCAGGCCTGCTGAATCTAGCTTTGTTTGTATAACTTGAGCACTAATTCAGGCATTCTTTAAAGTATTCAATTGTATTTATTACTGCTTGGTAGTAACTTGATTAAAGTGTAGCTATCATTCTAAGTCTTTTGGAATAAGCACTTGGGCTTCAGACCAGTTGTTTTACATTAGGAAGGTTTGTGGCCTGCACTGTGGTGGCAGAACAGATAGCTTACATCCTTCTAAGTTGGGAACTGCTGATTGAGGGCTCAGTGTCTGGTATTCTAAAAGTGTATTAGTTCTGGTTTAAGCACTTGGGTTTCAGGCCAGTTATTTTACATTAAGAAGGTTCGTGGTCTGCACTCTTATGGGAGGAGAGGCTGGACTCTGCCCTTCTGAGCTAGGAATTTCTGGTTAAAGGCTTATAGTGCCTGCATATTTGAACTGCTTCTTACTGAAATTGGTACACCTTGTTTGCTGTATCATAGACTAGATCCAGGCCTGCTGAATCTAGCTTTGTTTGTATAACTTGAGCACTAATTCAGGCATTCTTTAAAGTATTCAGTTGTATTTATTACTGCTTGGTGGTAACTTGATTAAAGTGTAGCTATCATTCTAAGTCTTTTGGAATAAGCACTTGGGCTTCAGACCAGTAGTTTTACATTAGGAAGGTTTGTGGCCTGCACTGTAGTGGCAGAAAAGGTAGCTTACATCCTTCTAAGTTGGGAACTGCTGAATGAGGGCTCAGTGTCTGTTATTCTAAAAGTGTATTAGTTCTGGTTTAAGCACTTAGGTTTCAGGCCAGTTATTTTACATTAAGAAGGTTCGTGGTCTGCACTCTTGTGGGAGGAGAGGCTGGACTCTGCCCTTCTGAGCTAGGAATTTCTGGTTAAAGGCTTATAGTGCCTGCATATTTGAACTGTTTCTTACTGAAATTGGTACACCTTGTTTGCTGTAGCATAGACTAGATCCAGGCCTGCTGAATCTAGCTTTGTTTGTATGCTTGTTGTTTGTTTGCTTGTTATTTCCCTGAAACGCTAATTCCACCTAAAATGTGGCTTTTCAGCACTTCTGTGGATCCCTAGTGATATCTGCATTGCTTACTGTACTTATTTCCTTGTTTCACTTGAAAGAAAGTTACTGTTTGTCGTTTTAAGTTACCTGTAACACATTGCATTTAAGTTACCTGGCACTTGCTCACTAAAACAATTATATAAATCAGCACTAAAAAATTAAAAGCACTACACACTCACAAACTCCCCTTGAGTACTTTGTTCCCCATTGGCCCTTATTTTCAATTATAAAGGAATTCCCAATACTATTCTAGCATGTCCAAAGGTCAGTTGTCAATCTCCTCTCCGGTCCAGCTGGTGAATCTGGGAATCTTGAGGCAATGTTACAACTGCCTCATGTACACAGGCAACCCTGTCCTCCTCCCAACAAATTCCAACACATGTGAGAGATGCAACCATATAGCCAAACTGGAGGCTAAGCTCTCTCAACTCAGTACTGGCGTAACCAGTCAGGAGGAGAAGGAAACCACACTCACTACAATTCCAGTCTCACATAGACCTACCACGACAGCAAACCAAACACATAAACACACAAAAACATACTCAGAGCCTCTAAATAAAAATCTGCCTAAGCAGCTGAGACCTCCAAAGCAGACACACAAGCAACCACTACACCAAAACAAAACACGTGCAACACATAGCTCACAAAGCCAGTGTGCCGAACAGTCACAGCCCTTAATGCTAAACAACACACCTGATACACTTGTAATAGGTGACTCTATCTTCAGGCTCACTGACATCCCGCTCACCAGGCTGAACAAGGAGAAGGTCACGGTGACCTGCCTGTCGGGCGCTAGGATCCGCCACATAACACAAGCACTCAGGTCACTCCAAGGCAAGTACAAATATGATTCGGTCATTGTCCATGCTGGTGTGAATGACCTGAGATGTACCTCCCTAGACTACATGAAAAGAGACATAGAGGAGCTCTCTGAGCATGTAGCCCAAGCCGGTATGACCCTGACCTTGAGTAGCATCTTACCCTCACCAAGAATGATGCCACAATATGAAGACAAGATGATCAATTTCAACAATTGGCTTAAGTATTGGTGTCATTCAAAGGGAATCCAATGCCTGTCAGCCTGGGATGACATACTCGACAAGCCACGATGCTTCGCTAGGGATGGCTTGCACCTGTCACCCCTGGGCTTTCGGATATTGGCAAAGGCTCTTGCTTCCCCCATAGTGCCATTTTTAGGCAAGGCTCAAAAGGCAAACCCACCTCCATAGGTATCACAAGGGATAAGAAACTAAGAGTAATGCTACTCAACGCCAGAAGTCTAAACCTCAAGATGCATGCACTCAAAACTCTCCTTAGCATGGAGAACATCGATATCTGTGCAGTGACAGAAACCTGGTTCAAGGCTCCCGAGAGCACCCCCAGCACTACCAGGTTATACCTCATACCATGCTTTTCGGCCTCAAAACTTGGACCGAACCCCACTCGGCCTTCCTGAGAACACTGGAAAATATGAAGGTCTCTCCAAACACCATTATATTGGGCGACTTCAACTACCTAATCATAGACTGGGGGCATTACTCTAGCTCCAACACCCTAGCCCAAAGGTTCCTAGAATTTATAAACTCAAATGCTATGGAACAAGTTGTTACCACTCCCACAAGAGGGGAAAACATACTGGACCTGATCATCACCAACATGGGGACTCTATGCTCCAGACCAGAAGTGCATCCCTCACTGGTAAGATCAGACCATAAACGAATCTCACTGGATATTCACATCCCAACCCCACCCCCTGCCCAGAAAACCACAGTGAAAAACTTCTCTAAAGCAAATTTCACACTCCTCAAAACCGAGGTGGAATCTTTCAAAGCCCCCTGTGGAAAATACGGCCCAGATCGCAGAATCCTTTATAAACGCATTCTATGAACACCTTCAGGAATGCATGGATCATGCAATCCCAAATAAAACCAAGACCCAATCCTTCAAAGGCAGACGTCCTGTCTGGTGGACCCCAACCATAAACAAACTATACAATAGAAGGAGGAAGCTACTACATGATAGAGCAAAATCCCAAAAAAGGAAGGCATCTCTGATCAGTATTAGCAAAAAACTACAGGCACTCATAAAATCGTCTAAGGCTAGCTTTGAGAGAAAAATTGCACAGGACATTAAGGATAATCACAAGACTTTCTTTAGTTATGTTAAGAACCTGGGTGGGAATTCCCAGATATGCTCAGAATTACTCAAAAATGATAAAAAATACATTGAACCCACAGACATTGCCAACATCCTAGCTGACAGGTTCAGCGCAAACTTCTCCCCCCCTCCCCACCAAAAGGGCAAATATCTATCCCAGCAGGGTGCTACCCCCCTGACATCTCAGATGCTCAGGTAAGAGCCGCCCTCTCCAAAGCAAAAAACACAGCATCAATGGGACCAGACGGTGCCCCAGGCTACATCCTACATGAACTCCAAGAAGTGCTAAACCCAAACATAAAATTACTGTTCAGTCTCAGCCTTACTACAGGATATGTACCCAAAGAGTGGCATACAGCAACAGTGGTCCCTCTCCACAAAGGTGGTGCCTCAATGGATCCTGGAAACTATCGCCCAATAAGCCTGACTAGCTTGGTCTGCAAAGCTATGGAAAGGATCATCATGGACCTCATAAATAAAGATATTGGGGATCTACAGACACTGGATCCTACCCTGTTCGGCTTTGTTAAGGGCAGATCCTGCCTCTTAAAACTGGTCGATTTCTTTGAAACAGTCACCAAGGCCATTGACGACAGGAAGGTGGTCCACACAGCCTACCTGGACCTCGCAAAAGCCTTCGATACAATACCCCACTCAGGCATTATAGATAAGCTCACCAGCTTAAATATAAACCCCTATGTCACTAGATGGGTTACAAACTGGCTCAAGGACAGAACACACATGGTTAGGATTGCTGGAGCCATGTCAGACTCCAAACCAGTTACAAGTGGCATCCCACAAGGCTCAGTCCTGGGACCTCTCCTGTTCGGTATATATTTCTCGGAGGTACAGGCTAACACGGAAGGACTGTGGCTGACCAAGTTCGCAGATGACTGCAAACTGGGCGCCATAATCGACTCTCCAGCCAACAGAAGCATTCTCCAAAAGGGCCTCATAGAAACAGACAACTGGTGCCAGAGCCATGGCCTCAAGCTAAATGCCAAAAAGTGTATAGTCATCCCCTTTGGCAAAAACAAAGTGCCCACAAATTACCACATAGGTGGTAATCCATTAAGTACAGAAGAAGTAATTGGGGACCTGGGGACCCAAGTTGATAGCAATCTCTCATTTGACAACCACGTGGCCAAAGTGGTTAGAAAAACATTTTATATCATGAAGGGATTCACATCTAGATCAGAGGTCATCGTGCCTCTTTACTCATCCCTCATCAGGCCCATAATTGAATACAATGCCCCTTTTGGGATGTACCTTACCAGACACCTGCAGCAACTGGAAAGACCCCAAAAGTACCTCACCAAGAGGATCAAAAGGCTCAAACAGATGCCATATGCTGCCCGGTTAAAGAAACTCCAGCTCTACTCAGTGGCATACCGCCTGCTCAGAGGTGATCTGTGCTTGACGTATAAAGCCATGTCCAACCCGGAATTAATGGACATGCTGCACCTCAGAAAATCCAAATCCCATCGAGCTACGCGCTCGAGAGACTTGAACCTCAGCACTGAAATAAATAGGACATGCTGGAGGGACAGATTCATAACCCAGAGGCTCCCTTCACTCTGGAATAAAATCCCAGTCCAGGTTAGGCAGAGTCCCTCATTGACTCTCTTCAAGAGGAATCTTGATGAGTGGATGGGAGATCTTAGGTTTACCCTGTGTACAGAGGCACAGTATACTAACCTCGAAAAAGGGCATAGCAAAATTAATTTAAAATGGGTGGCGAAAGCCAAACACACTCTGGCTAGGCTTATAAATGCCCTAGGGCAGATAGCCTAGTATGAACCTATGAACCTATTAGTATTTTGGCCTTCATTACTAAGAGATATTGATAAAGTACTTTCTTCTTGCTCAGTATGCAATAGTACTAGGCCGCATTTGCAAAGAGAACCATTTTGGCTAAGTCAAGTCCCTGAACTACCTTGTTCAACAGCAGCCACTGATATCTTTGAGTGGGACAATCAACACTACTTAGTATTGGTAGACTCTTATTTGAATTGGTTTGAGATTGACTTACTACCTAACCTAACATCCACTACTGTTATTACTAAGTTGAAACATCATTTATCAGTCCATGGTAGTCCACACAAAGTTATTTCTGACAATAGTACTCAATTTACTAGTCAGTTGTTTCAGAAATTTGCAAGAGAATGGGGCTTTGTACATGTTACTAGCAGTTCTGAATATCCACAGTCAAATGGGCTAGCTGAATGTGCAGTGCAATGCGCAAAGCAATTACTTGAGAGGTCAAAGCGTGACAATACCGATGTCTTTTTGAATTTACTTAATCTCAGAAACATAGACTGTGACGATATTCTTGGCTCACCTGCTCAAAGATTTCTATCCAGGCTAAACAGAATGATGCCACCTTTTAGTTCCAGTTTATTGAGGCCTAAAGTTAAGAACAACAGAACCATGAATGCACAGTTATTCAAGAAGCATTTTATCCAGAAATCTAGTTATGATAAATCGGGCAGATTTCTTCGTCCATTGAGAGAAGGAGAGACAGTGAGAATACAAATGATGAAAGGTTTCAACCAGATTGGTCAAGTTACAGGTATATGTGCCAAGCCGAGATCCTACCTTGTAGAATCTGAGGCTGTAGAGTAAAGGAGACATCGCAGGCATCTTCTTCCTGTACCAGAATTATCATCGCAGCATTGTTCCTGTGATACAGTCTCTAGACCTCAGAGTGAACCAAATGTTGTTCCCATTCCTGAGTGTGTTTCAACCTCTAATTCCATTCCTGAAGATGTTCCAAATGCTTCCAAGGTTGAACATTCTGTAGAGACAGTTCCATTTGCTAAGCCCAATTCCCAGTTTTATGTCACACAATATGGTCAAATATCCAGGCTCAGTGTGAAGTACGCAGCAACATGGATTTAACTGCATATATATTTTTTATTTATTTATTGACATTTGGTGACTGGGAAAGTCTGAGTGGGTCAGGGACCCATCTTCAATGGACGCCCAGGGAGAAAAGCTCCAGAAACAGTAATTTACAGATAGAACATTAAATCAAAAAATTCAAAATAACATAGATCATAGCATCATTTTAAAAACAGCATCAGATAGTATAGAAAATACATATTTACCAATACATCATTTGCATAGCGTTCACAGTATATAACACACAAATGAAATCAAAGCACAGAACATTTAAAATGGGTTTGAAGGGAATAAGATTAGGTGCATAAAGCAGTAGTAGAAGAAGAGAGGGGTAGACAGAAAGTGGATTACAGTTAAAGAGAGAAAGGGCAGATGGGTGTTAGTGAGTAGTGTATTTAAGAGTCAGAACAAGGGAAAGTTAGAAGGATGCTGGAGGGTAGGTAGAAGGAAGCGAGGGGAAGGGATAAAAGTGAAAAAGGGTGAGAAAGATGTTAGGTTTGGCAAAGACAGGTCCAGGAATTGTAAAGGTAGTTCTTTAGTGTGAGTTTGAACTTTTTTGGGTTTTCTATGCTGGTAATGTTATTTGGAAGGTTGTTCCAAAGTTTAGCTATGGCATAGGACAGGGGTCTGCAACCTTCACTATCAAAAGAGACAGTTTGGCCCCTCTCCCACCAAATAAAATTCATTGGGAGCCACAAAACATATTTGATGCCTAAAATGAAGATAACACAGTGTATAAAGTTTTATACATAGTTATTATACTAAATATAAAAGAACTAAGTTTATAAGAGCAATATTTAAAATCCACCCATATATTTTTTCCTTTGTTGGGATTGCTTGATCGCGCTCTGTGTGTCATATCTCTTGGCCTCTTAGAACAAGAAATGTGAAGAAAGCAATAAATAGTGGGGCACAAAGGCACAAAAATAGGGGCACTTTTTAAATATTGCTTTTACAAACAGATAGTCGATAGAACAACAGATTTTGCATTAGCATGAATTTTCTGCAGGGTATGAAGTCTGAAACTCAAATGTCTATCCATTTTCTCTGACTTCAGCCCTCAATGATCTGCCAGAAAACCACAATTTTATGAGAAACAGACAGAAAATATGAGGCAAAAGTTGGGAAATTCTGAGAAAATATGCACAGTTGACAGGTAACTGTGTGTGTGTGTCTGTGTGTGTGTGTGTGTGTGTGTCTGTGTGTGTGTGTGTGTGTGTGTGTGTGTGTGTGTGTGTGTGTGTGTGTGTGTGTGTGTAAAATGCATGTTAACAGAAACCATATTATTCAAGCAAGTTTCTAAGTTTATAAGAGCAATATTTAAAGTCCATCCCTATTTTTGTTCCTTTGTTCCCCTTTATTTGTGGCTCTGTCCAGATTTCTTGTGGTAAGACTTTTGAGAGGTATGGAAACCTTTCAGGAGATGCTCCTGCTGCCAGGGGATCACTTGATCGTTCTGAGTGTGTGGAATGCGTGGCAACAGAAATCATGTTATTCTATCAAGTTTATAAGTTTATAAGAGCAATATTTAAAGTCTATTCAATCACTCTCAGTGTGTGTGTGTGTGTGTGTGTGTGTGTGTGGTGCGGTAGACTGGCCATTATTTTTCAAAGCTACAGGGAGCCACTGCAGAGGGGTGGAAGACCCACATATGGCTCCAGAGCTGCAGGTTGCAGACCCCTGGTATAGGAATAGAGACACTCGCCTGCTTTTTTGTTAGGTTTGTGTATGTCTATAAGTTGCCTATTATTTGAACGGAGGTTTCTAGTGGGAAAGTGGGTGTAGAGGATGCCTTTTAGAGCTGTACAGCTATCAGGTTTATATATTACTTTTGTACCATTGTTAGTTGTAGGTAGTTGAGATAGTGGGGGAATTCTAGCCAATTAAGTTCCATGAGAGCATTGCAGTGAAGGGTGCGGGAGGATGAATTAGTGGCAAATTTTGCAATTTTATAGTAACAAGCCTGGAGTTTGGTTTTGAGAGAGGCATGCAGATTAGTGAATATAGGAGCACTAGAGAAGAGAGGGGATAAGGTAGGTATTTGCTAGTGTTTTCTTAGAATTTGGATCCAAAAAGTTTTTATGTCTGTAGAGAGTTCCTAGTTTGAAGTGAGTTTTTTTAATGGCAATAAGAATGTGTTGGTCATATGACAGTATGTTGTCTGTGGTAACGCCTAATAAGTTTGCACTTATAACAACTTCAATCTCAGTTTTGTTGTGAGAGTAGATTTTGAATTCTGATGCATTCATTTTGAGAAAGAAAAGTAGGAGTTTGGTTTTGTTTCGGTGAAGCAGTAGTTGTGCACTGTTTTGTGCTCATCGGCATTTTGGATTAAAGGTAGGTGGTGTGTAGGTTATTAATGAATATATAAAAGAGGAGGGGTCACAGGATGGATCCCTGTGGAACTCCTGTTTTGTTGGTTTGGTATTAAGATACACGGCCTTGCCATTTTACACATTGTTGTCTATTGTTTAAAAACTGTTAAACCATTGTTTGGAGGTTGGTGAGCAGCCTATTGCTGACAGTTGCTGGAGTAGTTTGTTATTTGAGACCATGTCAAAGGCCTTTGACAGGCCTAGAAGTATTATGGAGGAGTGTCGGTTGGAATCCCTAGATTTACTTACTAGGCCTGTGAAGGACATAAGAGCTGTTGTAGTAATGTGAGTTATCTTAAAGCCGTGCTGGGTGGATGCAAGGAGATTATTATGGGAGAGGTGGTTAAATAATTTAATATGTCTAGATTTTCAAGTAGTTTGGATAGTACTGAGAGGATAGAGATGGGTCTATAGTTTGTAAATTCGGTAGATTTCCTTCCTTTGTGTAAAGGGGTTATGACTGATTTTTTCCAGAGGGTTGGAATATAAGATTCTGAGATGGACTGATTAATAAGGATGCTAAATGGGAAGGCAATAGAATCAGCAGCAAGTCTTAAGTATTCTGGTGGAAGGCTGTTGAAGGAGGATGAGCATGGCTTAAATTGGAAAAGAAGTTTGTGAATTAATGAGGTGGGAGCAGGTTGTAAAGAGAAAGGAGGTACTATTAGATATTGGTTGGGGTAGGTGAGGAGGTTTCAAAGTTGTCGGGATTTGTAGTATTGTTAAGACCTGAGACTAATGTAGCAGTGCTATCGATGAAGTTGGACTTAAACATATTGGCTATTTTGGATGGTATCTTGTTTGTACTTGGGGTAGGGTTTTGTGTGGACCCAGGGGCGAGCATTGATTTCATAGTTTTCCAAAATATTTTTGAGTTGTTTTTATGGTTGG